>NC_088909.1:76434698-76617198 GCF_037157495.1 Lathamus discolor
TAGTGCTGTTTCTCTGAGAATCAGAGGCATGTTTATGCTAGTTTTTTAAAAAGTTTTTAGCTGTAAGCTACTGTATTAAATTTGCCATTAAAAATATAATTAAGATTAAAATCGTATCATCTATATTGAAGACCACATGTCTTAAAGTTTAAATTATACTATACTTACCTATGTGTTGGAAACTCCATAAAATACTGGTACTTTTCTATTGCAAACATATTTAAATATGGAGTAAATTTATCTTTAGAAGCCATGATTTATATCTGTATATATTATAGTTTGCAGCTTAAGAGAATACAACCATTTGAAAAATGTTATTGGTATTCTCTATTATTAAATACTATTTATTTATTTAGTAAGTTGTATTACCTAAATTGGCCAATTTCAGTTCCATTGTAAATCAAAGTCCAAGCTTTCAAGCAAATAGTGATAAAGTGTTTTGCCTTCCCCCAAAAATGTGCTGCAGTATTACATGGTTCTATAAGTTCAGTGTGATGGTGTGTCATCTTGCACTAAACAAAAACCTTTTTACTACAGTATTTGATAGTTGCTGAAAAAAAAAGTACTTTGAGATCTTCGTAATTGATTTCAATGTTTTCTTAATAACTTGAGTATTTCTAAAATCTGGAAGATATTTGTGGCAAGCTTTAACCCACAGGGGATACAAGATCAAAAACTTTCAAAGCGAAGAAATTAGGATAAATTTTCTAACAGTAAAGCCTAAATACATGTAAAATAAAAAACATTTTGTTAGGAATTAGTTTCTGCAACTGAAATGATCCCAATCTATAAAACAAAATTTACATTACCATAATCTTAACAGGATATCTGCCTCTTGTTATGCTATATCGTTAACAAGAAATAGAAAATAAAGCCTTTAAATATTCACTCTGCAATACTCAATAATACTGCACAAAACCTAGAACAGCTAAAATTAGTTACCTTCTCCAATTAATTTTTTACCATTTATTTGTCAATAAAATCAGGACTTTGAAGAAAACACTATATAAGCCTAATAAACAGAAATCACTGAAATACTGATGCTAGAAAACCAGTAAGTCACACTCTGATAAGACTTGAAGGATTTTTGCAGGGCAACAATGGTTCAGGAAACATTTTATTAATGCATTACTCATACAAACATTTTTCAACTCAGTTTTTTATCTTTGGTAAAATTCAGCTCTTTTTTTTTTTTTTTGTAATAAGCTTGGGTTACATCTGTGTGCAATTTCTACTCTGATAGTTTTACTGGTATTTTCTCATCTAACTACTTTTAAAAACTTCATAATGAGAAATTAAGATACTATTATAAAAATGCAAGTGAATGCTGTATTACGTAGAATGCACATACCTGTCAGATGCTACAGTAACAAAAAAAGATTTAAACATCTGTTAATTAATGTTCTTTGATCAAGCATCATCTCTTAATACTGTCTTTGATGTTTGCACATGTATGAAAAGTAGGAGTCAAGACAGAAATGACTGCTTTAGTTCAGTAAACATATTTAAATATTTACTATTCACATGGGTAATAGTTATGGTATAATAACTGTAGGACTAAATGTATGGTATACATCTCAGAGCTAAAAATGAACACCAATAATGAAACAGAACCAAAACAATTACATGAGATGAAATTAATCAAACCCCAAAAGCTTATGTTTTGAAAAATATTTAACATAGTTTTGTTCTGTTCTTTCTTACTGTGTAGCAAAAGCATAGATCTAACTAAAAAGACTTCAAAGTTCTAAGATGCCTAAAGTCTCTGATCAGAGGAAATGCATCTGAGAGCTGCTGAATGCACACACACTAAGCTGTAAATAGAAATTTACTGTAAAGCAGATTCAAATTCTTCATCACATACATTACCAGAATACTCAAAATAAAATTAACCAGAAGTTTGCCCTCACTGACACAAGTGCCATGCTGACTAGAATAAGATTACAACATTAGAGAGGCATATTTTACCCTTAATGTAAGGAAACTGAAATATACTGCTAATAAAGTAAATAATACAAAACTCATTTTTTTCCTGACTACAATGTAATTGCAACAGCAAGAAAAGTTTAAATCCAGGAAGAAGCATGCACTAATGCATACAACTGACATATAATCTTCCAGGCTATTTGAAAGACTGAAGAAGATATACTAATAGTGTCAACAGACTGTTAGTATATCCTACATTACGAAATTTCAGCAAGGCACAAATCTGAACATGGTCAAGAAATCAGTATTTTTCAGCAGAAATACAATGCAATTAACAAACTTTTAAATTTTTTTTTTTTTTTTTAGGAAGAATCCTTTTAAAAAATGGAAAGCTAGTAGATTGCTTTGTTGTCCTGTTACTTAAGCCTCTATTCCAAATTCATTCTGTTCTGTTGATGCTGCAATCAAGACACAGCTGAGTGAATTAAGAAGTTAGGAGGTTCTCTTGATCACATTTGACTTTGTAACTTCACAAATGACCAGGATTCTAGTTACCTAACAAGTCACAGGAATAATTAATAGGTAATTCCCTTGCAGAAACCAAAGTTGTGTAACCACACAATACTTACTACCTTTTTAACATATATGTAAGATTGTAAAGTTAGCAATGGGAAATTTGGCTATCATCAACATGCAGCCAAGACTGAACAAACTTACGACACATTCCCTGGCCTTTCAACCAAAGCAAGACTGCATTGTAACAGACCTTAGGATATTTGCTATCATAGAATAGAAGGTGAGGCAAGAGAAAATTTTAAGCATGTTAAGCACAAAGTGCATAATGCTTAACATCTTGGCCCTCCTACAAACCTAGTAACTATGAATGCTACCTATACACATTTCCTTTCCTGTGATGCTGCTTCAGTAAGGTTAACCACTTGTCCCATCATAGCCTGATTTAAGATTAATTTACTGAAAAATGAAGGTTCATACACTGCATTTAGATTGTTAACTTACATTCATTATCATAAGTTGTCTGCTTTTGCTTCCTACTATATTTTCTCCACTAGCATTGGAAATATCTGACTGAGCTCATGACAGATAACACAAGTGTTCAACTAATAAATTTTTGCAGAAGGTCAGACTCAACCCACAGTCATTTACAAAACAGAAAAACCTCTGTGAATAACCATGACAAGTACGCACCTTCAAACACACTAGGAACAGGGAGAGTATCAGAGAGTCTAAAATGCTGAGATCGGATAAAAATGGAAAACGCAGAAAGCCAACAGAAGGCCCCAGGAAGATAATTATTTGGATTCATGTTCACCAGTAAGTAATTAAGGACTGCTTCACACTTGGATCCTAATTTACATGGAGTATACCGTTTAATGTACTTCAAGTTCAGACACCACTAGAAGGAGAGACAGACTAAATCAACAAAAGAAATCAGCGAATAGAATGGTTTCGGTAGTAAAGGGCCTTAAGATCGCCTAGTTCCAGCCCCCCTGCCATTGGCAGGGACACCTCGCCCTTGACCATGTCGCCCAAGACTCTGTCCAGCCTGGCCTTGAACACCACCAGGGATGGAGCATTTACCAAATCTTTAGGCAAGCTATTCCAGTGACTCATAACCCTCACAGTAAAGAACTTCTTTCTTATATCTAACCTGAACTTCCCCTGTTTAAGTTTGAACCCATTACCCCTTGTCTTATCACTACAGTCCCTAATGAAGACTACCTCCACAGCAACCTTATAGGCCCCCTTCAGATACTGGAAGGCTGCTATGAGGTCTCCACACAGCCTTCTCTTCTCCAGGCTGAACAGCCCCAACTTCCTCAGCCTGTCTTTGTATGGCAGGGGCTCCAGTTCCCTCATCACCCTCATGGTCTCCTCCGGACTTGCTCCAATAGCTGCATGTCCTTCTTATGTTGAGGACACCAGAACTGTACACAGTACTTCAAATGTGGTCTCACGAAATAGAAAATAGAGAGAGAATAGAGAACAGAGAGAGAATAGTAAAAATTCATCCACACTGTATGGCATTCTTTCAAAACACCCAAAGAAAATTAAGTATAAAGCTGAATCACCAATTGTAGACTGTCACTACCTTCTAAAATAGTCTTACTTTTAACTTCAAAGATTATCTAAAGTTTTTTTGTGGATGTCCCATCCCTGGCAGTGTTCAAGGCCAGGTTGAGCTAGGCTTTGCACAACCTGGTGTAGTGAAAGATGGCCCTGCGAATGGCAGGGGACTTGAAAATAGATGAGCTTTAAGGTCCCTTCCAACCCAAACTATTTGATGATTCTATTAAGTTCTTCTATGAACTAAATAAAATTGATCCAAGTGAAACTTGGATTTGAAATGGATTTCAGCAAAGCTCATTAGGAGCTCTCAAAACCCAGCTGCTGTATTTTTAGAGGTAAAGAAAAAAAAAATTGCTTTCGTTATGAGAAATAAGTAATAGCAATAAAAACTCAGTTTTTACTTACTTTGAGTAACTGTGCTACCCCATGTTCAAAAATATGCAAAGGTAGGAGGCTAGTATAGTAACAAAATTTTCTGATACTACTAAGCTATTCAGAATAATGACAAAAGCTAGTGAGAAATATTTACACCAGGTCCATATGGCATACACTGTGACTGTAAAACTGTCACACAATAACAAAGCTAGATGATATAGATGTTGTACATAGAGGAAAGCATTTTAACATGCATAAAGATAACAAAGGCCTTAACCTCAGGAAAGATAATCCAGAGATTTAATAAAAGCTTTTATGATTAAAAAAAAAAAAACAAAAACAAAACCCCTCACAATATAAACTACAAAAAACTTCAGAACAATATGAGATGATGAAATCAGAATAATTTATTCAGAAATAGTCTGAGCATTCAAAACCCATATTCTAATGCTGTGTTTAGAGCAGAAACAGCTTCAGACTAATTATATATTTATACTGTTTCAAGAAATCCACCAAAATCTTTAAAAAGAAAAAAGAAATTTTCTAAGATTCAGAAAAAGCTCAAGAATGTATCAAGAGGTAAACACTCCACAAGAAAGACATAAAGAATGTACTTTATCATTTATGAAACAAAATTATCATTGCATAAGAGAAACAATAAATCATATAAATATGGGTTAAAAATCTTAGGATGAACACTTGAGTAATACTCTGGATAAAGTTAGAACACTAAGTTTGAGATGCCCATCATGAACATATTCAGGAGATACTGCATTCTGTTATTTTTCCATTTTATAGCAGATTACTACTTACAACACTTTGAGGAATTAAACACTACGAGGTTTTTAATATTCAAGCTCCTTTGGGCTCATGAATATAATCCTTGACTACAGATCTACCTTACCTACCCACACTAAGTAAACTTTTGCACATAATAAGCAACATTAACTGTTTTCCTTTCTCTGCTTAATCCAGGGAAAGTACTAGTAAAATTGAAATGTAGAAGTACAACAAATTGAAAATCTATGAAAGAAACTAAACAACAGAGTTTACCAAACCATTGTGGGTAGATCATTTCGAAGCCTCTCAATTTCATATATGTTGTAAATTGGCCTTTGAAAAATGTCGAGGGTATACATGTAAGATATGGCACATTTGTAAAGTTGGATGGCTATTAGTGAGAGTGACAGATTTATTACTACAGTTCCAAATGGCCCATTAAAGCTTAGAAACTTTTAGACAATATTCTTCTCCACTGTAATACTTTCTTCAGATCTATGATCCAAAGTTAGTTGCACGGTCAGTAATGATAAAACAAATCAGGACCAATACCTTCCATTTTCCCAGAGGAAATGCAGAAACCGACTATTTTTTCCAAAAAAAATAGTGTTTCCAGGAACAAAATCACTTTGGTTTTGTTTTTACTTTTGGTGTCTTTAGTAGAGAATGTAAAAGCAATGTAAAGCAATGTAAAATGTTGAATACTGACACCATCACTCAGCTCCCTTCCCAGGGACAGATTTAATAGTGATGTATCTCCTAGTGGCAACACTAGAAACAGCTACTACTACAGCAGCAGAGTTGAAAAATTTTTCTTAAAAAAAAAAAAAAAAAAAAGGAAGAAAAAACCCAACCAAATAAAACCAAACTAACTGAAATACCCTTTAAAACGGATACAGAAGATAAATTTAAAACAAGAAAAAACAGCTGTTACTATTCTAGAAGTGGACTCACATGTACTTCACATTTTGGAGGATTCTGATATACTGCATTTAAAGCATCATGAGCCTGCTGAAGTTGCTCTTGTAACTGACAAATCTTTTCATCTTTTCCATGCAACTGATCCTGAAGACAGGCACAGTTTCTCTGCAGTTGAACTTCACTTGCTTTAACAGTTTCAAAACATGAAGCCAAGTCATTATAAAGCTATGAGAGGGGAGAAGAGATTAAAAGGATTAAAAATAACTACAATGCAGATAGCCAAATAAATACAGGAGATGAAGTATAATTTAAGTAACTTGTCCACAAATAGTACCCTCTTTTTTCTACTGACAATTTTTTCACACTTCTTGTCCTCCTACCTCCATACATTTGAGCACACTGAAACTTTAGTTTTGAAAGAAGTTTTTCCAGAAAAACAAAACTGACACTATGATATTACATTTTCAGTTGCTTCCTTATGGCAATTTTGAATAGAAATGGTCACCTAATGATCAGGATTTATTTTATTTCTTGAACAGTTTATAGAAAATAGAAAAGGAAAAAAAAAATCCCTCACTGAGACTAGGCAAACAATTGAAATGATGAAATTAAAGAAGCAAGAATAGCAAATACCCATCTTGTCCTTTATACAGTAGTTTGAGCCTATAAAACTAACCCTTTTAATATAGCTTGGATAGTAATACAGTGAATCCACTAATGCCTACTGCGTTTCATAGAAAGTGTAAAACAGTTGTTGAAATAATTATTGTGGGATTCTTTTTTTGTTTTTTGACATTAACTATAAACCCCAGTGATTATATTAGAAGTTCTTATCCCTGACTGTTGCCCAACTGTTCTTGCTGGAACCAGAATATTGCATATATTCTAGAATCGCTTTAGAAGGGATACTGTACACAGTTTTTCTAGAACCACATCTAACTAACAAATAGAACTTACTTTGCAAGAATAAAAGAACAAAACCACCTGATTTTTCCAATTTTACCCTTTTTTCAATATAAACATCTGAAAGCTGTTTAAAACAGAATCAGCTTTTATTAAAAAAAAAAAAATCATAAAACAACCCAGTTTGAAAAATAAACCTGTAGTATAAGAAACGATAGTACAGATTCTGAAGGAAAAATATGACTTTACAGCTTTATTACCTAGGCATATTTTCTTCTCTGTCTTATTTTCAGACCTTCATTCTTTTGATGGTCCTTTTTTCTCAAAATAAACAATGTTCCCTAAAACTATTTATTCTACCATAAAATAATGTGCAGAAGGTATGTATGCAATTCTGCAGCTGAGAGTTTTCTTTGGAAAATCCATTTCTGTCATTTCGTCTAAAAGAAACCCATTAAATATGAAAATCAGAATTTCCAAATCTATTAGTAATGTTTGTAAGTAGAACGAACTGACACAAGTCATTTTCCTTTTGTCTTGTCAGCTTTACTTAAATGATACATTTCTTTCTCCCTTTCATCTGCTTACATCGCTTATAAGTTAAACCTTTGAAAAACTACCACTACTTTTAAATTTGGAACCTCTCTACCTCACACTTTGTGAGAAATTTCAAATTAATAATCTCTCTCTTCCCTTCCCTCTTCCTATGACTATCTACTCCCATAGTTTCTTAAAATCCACTTTGGACAATGTAAATCACTTCATGTCTATTTTTGAAGCAGGTAAGAGATCATGTCTTTTAGGCAAAATGAATTCAAAGTCCAGACAGATATATATTATGAATTACTTTGACCCTTAAATATTAAACTTTGCATTGAAATTTCTGTGCCTACTGAATCTTTCTTAATTATATTTAAGAAAGCTTACATCATGCCTAGAAATGCAAGTTCCAGATCAGCCAATTTCTTATGGAAATCACTAAGTATCTCACAGGAAAACATTTCATTTATCAAAAACATGCATTTTTAGATAATGTCCTTCCAAATGAAGGGAACATCAAGACAGTTACTTCCAGCTATAACTATATAAGCTCATTAGCTAGATCATACTGGTATGACAATTTGGTGGTTTTATGACTAGCAGCAGTTAAGTGGTTGTAATTATAGTATCTGAAAGGTAACATCCTAGTAAGATGAATGGAGAACATCAAAAATATCATGTTTTTTTTCTGTCTGGCAGCTACATCCCCTAATGTAGCTAATGGGTATTTTTGCTAGTCAGCATTTGTCAGGATAAGACAAATAGCATGTCTTTTTACTTGCATAAACTTTTCCAACCTTTCCTGCTTTGAAAACAGGAATAACTAAACACATATATTTCACATAGAAAACAAACTAAAAGCTGTGTGCAAAAAATCCACACTCACACTATTCACCTTTTTACACTCAGGTTTTGGTTGTTTGTTTTTACAAAAAACATCAATGTTCTAATTTATAGGACACAGATTTATTTTATTTTTAATGTATGTAACATCAGGAAATTTCAAAATGAAAATCACCTGCATGAATAGAAACAGTTTTATCTACTGTGTACACACTATCTGAATTTCCTTTTGGCTCCCTATCTTTTATGGCCATCCATGTGGGTCAAACTCATACTTCATGGTTTCTGCTTTTTTCTGACCCTGTTTTAGAAGATGCACCACATTTAATCACACTCCAGTACACATTCTAGAACATACAGAATTACGCAACATGATGAAACAGATACAGAAAGTCAGGTGTAGGGATGCAAGATGTAAAATGGATATCAGAGGACTAGAGATGGAACACTGAGTAGAAAAAAACAAAGAAAGACAAAAAATTGTGAACTATTTAACTCAGAACTAGCAAGCTACATAGAAGAGTGAAATCATGACTTTACATAAGTGAATGGTTATACCTTACGCAAGTCTGAAAGACATAAGATTTACCCAGGAAACTGTCAAATTCCCAGTAAGAGATATTAAAAATGAAAAAAAAAAAAAATGTGTTTATAAGATTGGGAAAAAAACAAGATATTTAAAATCACTCAATACATTTTATGAAATTCATAATAAAAAAAAAAAAAAAAAAAGGAAGGCAGTGGCCAGAGACACAAGACTGCTTCGAAAAAAGTGCTGCACTGACTGTACTTTGAGAATCATTTTCTCATGCCTTAGAGTTGTCCTTTCTCTGACAGGCAACACAGAATGTTACAGGTGAAGGTACTTAAAAAACAAATAAGAAAAGATTAAAAGTATCTGAAATCAGTACACTGTAATAAATTCAGTCTATATAACATAAGAGCATTACTTAACAGTCAGGAAGGAAGAGTAACCTAGACAAATTACAAAATATAAAGTATCCCATATTTCTCAGCTAACCTAACAATTTCCTATATTGATTTAACTGACTTTACCAGAAAACATTTTCTGCTAGATCTTCGAAGAGTTACTTAAAACAGAAAAATCCATTAGATCAATAGGTGTCCTTAATGTCATCAAGTAACCTAAAAATGCCAGACCAAAGCTAGGACTCGTGGAGAACCAAAAGATGTGACTGAAATGCCTGCTCACACATGACAGAAAATATTTAACAGCCTGATAATGGTGGGGTCAGGTAAAGTACTGACATACACTAAATATGTGTATGGCAAAGGTCAGACCAAAGAAAGCTGAGGAAGTCCAACAAAACCTAGTAAATCATTAACCCATGCTATCTAATGTATTGTATATTAGCCAGAATCACAGTGCAACATGAAAAAACCTGCAAAGTGAAACAGCTGACACAAATGACAAGCAGTAACTTTATACAAGTGTGCAGGATTTATTTCAAAATAGGTTTAGACTGCACCTGTGTACTGAATGCCAGCTAACAGCTGGGACACATTTTCCAGTTCCAAAATGATTTCCAGTTCCATAATCCTAAAGTCATTTAGTTAAAGCTTTCATAGACCTTTCTATGACATTAACTAAAGAACAGAAGTGGGGACATCAAAGATATTTCCTTTAATAGTATGCTCCTCTGAGGAACCAACAGTAAGACAGATCCATCCCTTAAAATTGAACAGTAGCCAGATACATACACTGGGTAAAAAAACAAATATTCCCCTATATTAAATGTTTTATCTAAATGTGAACACTCTAAAAAAGTGTATTACAGAGATGTGAATAAATGAACCAAACATATCATAATACTGGACATACAATAATGACACAAATGCAAAAAAGTTAGTCTAAATTAAGACACAATAAAACTGTAAGAAAAACTATTACAGCACCATTGCAGAAATTGATGTTACAAGCTCATGCTGTTTATAAGAAATTGAAACGAACAAAGGCAGAAATAAGGTGGAGAAACTCTAGGATGAAACTGAAGAGGCACTCGAGACAGACTGTATAGCACATTCATGGCATTTAACTTTAAAATGGAAAAGCAGAGGAAAGGTGATTTTTCAAGATGAGATACCACAACGCTTACTTGTGATACATGAGAAAAATGTTAGACACATGAGAAAAATGTTAGACACATGAGAGACTAAGAAAAACCAAACCAAAACCAAACTAAAAGAAAATACAGAATGAATGTTAAGTAACATGAGGAAACATGCAAGCAAAAGTGACAAGTACAAACTAAATGGGAAGACACACTTTCCTATACCTTATGGTACTATAGAACTGTAAATACCACACTGTTTCGGAAACCATGTAAAATGGATAACTGTAGCAATAGACCTCTGAAAAAATGACAGAAGATAACATAAAATGACATTTCAGTCATTTTAATTAGTATTTTTCCACAAAAATTCAAAATTAGTCTATTTACTTCAATGAATCCCGTATTTCCTGTTTCCGGACTGATTCCCCCACCCACCCCTAATGTAGCCTTCCAATATCCATCCATCTAACCACTTTTGTGCAACTTCCTGTGTTGATATGACTATCTAACAGTGGGGTTTGTGGATTGCTTTTTTTAATATATAAATATTTTGACACTTTTCTCTCAGAATGATTGTATTTATCAGCAACGACTCTGTGAAATGCTATCAAACCCTATTTAGATTTCTGCTCTCTATATATAGCATAGTCAGAGAACATTCAGCAGGCTTGTAAAGAACACCAGTCCTAGTTAATGCAGAAAAATGTAATTCATACTGCAAAAGGTATCGTAATGGCTTCAAACTAAAAGAGGGGAGATTTAAATTAAATATTAGAAAGAAATTCTTACTGTGAAGAGTGGGAGGCATTGGCACAGGTTGCCCAGAGAAGTTGTGGTTGCCCCATCCCTGGCAGTGCTCAAGGCCAGGTTGGATGGGGCTTTGAGCGACCAGCTCTAGTGGAAAGTGTTCCTACCCACTGCAGTGGGGTTAGAACTAGGTCATCTCTAATGTCCTTTCCAACCCAAACCATTTGATGATTCTATGATCTTGTAAAAAAATACATTACTGTCACCAGCAACATTAAGCATCAAGTTTCCAAGCATCAGTGACAGACTGAGTATTATAGATTACTTACTTTTTTTCCCGACACTTAAGCATTCTGTAGATACCAACCACAGCATACTAAGTACAGGTTTTTTTCAAGAATGAAAATCATTACCTGTGAGTGCAGTGTTTAACTTCACCCTGACAGCACCAGAGTCTTCCCAGCATTTCTTCAACTTTAACCTATAGGCACATAATGGAGCAGAAATCTACTTGCTGGCATATGACCAACTCTGCTGGTGTTTGGTATACAAGAAATAAATGGACTAACGTAATTAACACACTTCACAAAAATAGCAGATTCTATCAGAGCTTGAACTAAAATGTGAGATGAACTTTCACAGAATCACAGAATCATATAATAGTTAGGGCTGGAAAGGACCTCAACATCATCTAGTTCCAACCCCTCTGCCAGGGGCAGAGACACCTCACCCTAAACCATGCCACCCAAGGCTCTGTCCAACCTGGCCTTCAACACCACCAGGAATGGAGCATTCACAACTTCCTTGGGCAACCCATGCCAGTGCCTCACCACCCTAACAGTAGAGAACTTCCTCCTTATATCCAATCTAAACTTCCTTTGTTTCAGTTTTAACTTGTTACCCCTTGTTCTGTCACTACAGTCCCTAAAGATGAGCCCCTCCACAGCATCCTTATAGCCCCTTTCAGATACTGGAAGGCTGCTATGAGGTCCCCACACAGCCTTCTCTTCTCCAGGCTGAACAGCCCCAACTTTCTCAGCCTGTCGAAATACGGCAGGTGCACCAGTTCGCTGATCATCCTTGTGGCCCTCCTCTGGACTCGTTCAACACTTCCATGTCTTTTTATGTTGAGGACACCAGAACTGCACACAATACTCCAAGTGAGGTCTCACGAGAGCAGAGTAGAGGGGCAGGATCACCTCGTTCAACCTGCTGGTCACTTTGTTAAAGATCTGAGTTTCTCATAGCTTTCAGAGATACAGTGAATTATGAAAATGATGACTTCTTATTACTGACGTGGGTTTCAGGATATTTGACTGAACAGTTGAGTCTCAGCTCTTTTCCTGTGTGAAATAACTTATGGTTTTCATTTCAATTTGACAAAGAACCTGCATTGTTATTACCATTTACATATCTATATGGTTGTAGCTTTTATTTTGTGAATGTAATGCTCCTTACATAAACCCAAACACATTAATGTAATTTTAAACTATATTTAAAGGTTGTTGTGGTTGCAAATAAGACTGGAAGTGATAAAATTTAACCTTAGAATGGTAAAGCTAGTAACTTGACATTCTCAAGCTTAAAGGAAAGCAAACTACCTCCACACACTGACCAAAAGAAGGACTAGCAAAGGCAACTGCAGGCACAAAATTAACCACAATATCTGAAAATCTATCTGACATGATCCTATTTTTGTCTACCTTCTGGTGTACTTGATGCAGACTTCTGCTATGCCTCACAGTTGAGCACTCTTGCTATGTTTTCTAATTATGCCAAAAATCTAATTATTGAGCAGTGATTTTCTTTATTACAGACATGGATTGTACCACTCCCTATCCATAGTATTCTCTGTTTGAAAGCTGACTTCTAGGACACAAATTACGATTTCCTACTTAATGATAAATAACAGTATTTTCACTTCACTAAAAGGGCCCTCCACTAAGAGATTTTTCATCAGTATCATTAACAAGGAACCAAATGGCCACATCAGACGAACGGAAAGTACTGCATTATAAAAACAAAGGCCCTAAACTGTAAATTTAAAAAAACTGTGATAAGCTGGCTAAAGAGCTCAGAATCTCTTCTTGTCTTATTATCCCCTGTATTGATTGAAGTCTCTCCACCTTGAAATTGTTGGTGAGGACAAATCTATTGAGTCTCATTAAACCCAGCACAGGAATGAAGTCCCTGGAGCATTTGGGACCACTAAAACAGATGCTATACATTTTAGAAAAATACTCTTTATCCTTGAGAATGAGAACTACAGCTGCAATATGAAACAGATACCAATTTGTTTCCATAAATGCTCTAACGTAAAGTTATTGTAGAACACAGCACCCTTAAAATTTCTACTTAAAGGAAAAAATAAGGTAGTAGCATGTCAAATCAACACAGTTTGATAAAACAGACTACAGATCTTCACATGTGTGTATTTCCCACTACAGCTAGACTTGGAAGAGAAATTGTGTCCCTCAATGGATTTACACATAATCCACTGCAAGTTCATGACCCTGATCTGGTTTATCAAAAATACTTTTTTCTTCTATTCAGTCAACTGTTTTGCATTACAAATTAACATCAGCACAAATAGCAGCTCTCCTTAAAGGCAGAGGGTAAGATAGTCTTCGAATATGTAAACCAACTGCACTGCCTCAGCTATAGCACATAGTGCCTATCTGACCACTAAGAGAGAGGTCATTGATATTGCTGTAAGGAACAATATATCATAGGATGTACGTACTGATAGGCTCAATGCCATATGGAACAGTAGGAAAATATTCCTTTGTGAATATGTTTATGGAATAGCTGACACATCCTTATCTAGCTACTGCAGCCTGCATATTATTAATGCATGGAAGACAAAACCAGACATTTGTCTGCAATAGTTTGTCTTTCTCATTCAAAGGAAAAGTAGGCATTTGTATTATTTTTACAGATCTGAGTTTTCCAAAGGCCTGCTGTGACCTCGATAGGCTTTTGTAACTTGTAATTTGAAAAATGCATATTACTTTCAAGCAACTACAGTTGGGTATTTTATACAGTTATTCTGATCAGAAGTATAGGACAGGATTGTCATGATAAAGAGACTCCTTTTCCCCTCCAAAGTTCTCTTAATTTGTCACAAACATTATTAGATTTATTCCACTCATTAAATCCAGCTCAGGACTTCTTTTTTTACATATGTAATTTTTCTTTTATATATATATATATATACTTTTTTATTTTAGCTGTTTTTATTAAAAACAAAAAATAAAACCAGCAGCTTTTTTCCAGGTGCATTAGATATTTTGATATTTTACAAAAAGAAGGAACTACCTGTAGCTTGGCTGGACTACTACTGTAGTGAACAAAGACAATGTCTTCTGTCACTGCAGTCACTGATAAACTTAACGCAGAGTTAAGTACACAAACATGGGCTGGGCACTATGTACTATAAAATGTTAACTAAACACATCTTTAGAAACCCAGCAATGATTCTGGCTTAACTTAGGCCTAGCTTCCCAATTTTTTCACCAACTGTATACTCTAAATTAGATGATAAAGGGAAACACCTGTTTTTTTAAGAAGCACTAACAGTTCCAAGATTGGTAGAAAGTAAGTTAAACATGTATATACAGCTTGTTTCTTGGCTTCCTCCTTCTCAATGTTTCTAAAAGGGAAGGAAACGTACCTTCTGTATTTCTTACAGACTGAAAAACATATCCCCATAATTTGTTACACTCAAAGGAGAAGTTCTGAGTAATGCACATACATGTGACAGCTCTTCAGCGTTAGCATTTTTACTGGCATGCATCAAAAATGTGAATCTGTTCTGTAAATGTAAATATAGTAAAAAAATAATAAAATAATTAGTTATCCTTTTCAAAAGTTGTTATGGCAACAATTTTTCAAGTTAATTTTGATAACAGCAGGTTTTTTTTACATCTTAATGGAGTAAAATTATTTGAGATTCACACAAATACATTATTTACAACTGAAAGGAATTTCTCAGCCTAAGTTATCGAAAACAAATTGGAGAACTTAGCAATTGAAAGCTCCATGAGATGAAGAATTAAAACACAGATAACACAAAATTACATGAAGAAATTTATGTGCTTTGCAATCACTCCTAAGACACAATTAAATCTTAATTTTTAAGGCTTGTCAATTCAATGTAAGCAAGGGATATATATATGTTGGGATGTAATTAGTCTGAGAAGCTCTGTTACTTTGCCAACCACATTTTGGAAACAATCAAGATCCAGAGATCTAAAGGATGCAAGACAACACAGTAGTTTGATTACTTTGTCCATTGCTATTGGACATTAAAATGAATCCTGTGATCATAAAGCAGAATGACATTACTTTTTGATAGGATGATTCAGCTACGTGAGCATCTTCTTTGTCTTTCAGTACTTTTTGTGTACCATTATCGAGAGCCTGAAGTTGCTTTATCAGCTCAGCCTGCTGTGCTGTATGTTCAATGTTTTGACTGTAAAGATTCTGCAGCTCCTGTAACTCCTTCCTGTGCAAAATAAGCAATACAGAGAAATTAAGACCTCCATTAAACAACTGTATTCAAATAATTTTATGGTAGATAATGAGCTTTCTATTTTCATTTCTTTTTCTGCCACTTGCCTTATAAACACTAGAAGTTACATATATTTACCATATACTTTTGTGAAATACCTACAAAACAATTAAGCTTCAAAATGGAATGCCTTTCAATATTCCTCTAATGTTCTAACTGCTTTACAATAAACGGATTTTAGCTACTGCATCAATACTTTCTAATCAATATTCAGTTAACTCTTTGGGAGTGAGTGTCAAAATGTAAAATATTTAGAACACATGGAATGTTAAAAGTTTGTTTCTTTTTTTTTTAACTAGAACAATCAAGAAAAGATACAAGTTTTCTTTAACTTGAAAAGCATCTGCAAAGCAAGTCTATTCTGAAATGCCTCTGCTCCCTAGACACATAAAGTATGTCTGCTGATAAATTGCTTTTTGTCTGAAGGTGCAGCATACTGAGAAAGCCATAAAGCAAAGTAAGTAAACTTTGGTGCGCATTATATAACATAACAATAAAAGTTCTATAAACACAATAATAGGAAATATGTTGTAATGCTACCATAGGATAGATCTAATATAATCAGTCTGCTTGAGAATTTTACTCTACTGATGATAATCTTACAAATTTAGGCAGAACTGAAGATCAGTAACTCTTACTTACTATAAATGATGATTAAAAACCTGGAATATTTTCTGTAACACACGTTAGAAGACTCCATTAATATCTTTTTACATATTTTCTACTTCATTTCCTGTTTAATTCACAAGCAAATTTCAAATAGTATTACATACAGGTACTGAAATATAAGTTTAGCACTTCAACAAATTTACTTCCTTGTTTCCTTGAAGATTTTTACTGGTGACCGATGTCTCTGCACTTAGAATTACCATTAACAACAAGAATTATCATTACATTTTTATAATACTGCTGCAGACAAAAAGGTAAGCTTAAGTATCAGCTTCCTTGGTCCTGAGAAACTGGACAAAGAAACCATTTTAAGGGAACTTTCAAAAAAATATTTCTTAAGATCTGAGCCACTATTTCATATGTTGATTATGCATTAAAAGTACATCTGAATAACCATATTTTTGCCTATAAAATTGAAATCACATGTACCACAACAGCATACTCAATCAACTTAATGTGGTTAAAACAGCACTGTTTAAAAAAGCCTGTTAACAGGCCAGTGCAGGAGAACACTTAAGGACATTGCTTAATTAACAGTATTTTATTTAAGTCCTACTGTTCTTAATGAGAGGTAAACCTTAGCAAAAGTAGAGGTGCATTTAGGACTCTATGTAACAAAACCAATGCAAAACAGCAGTGGGTACTTCATACGTACTAACTTAATTCTGTTCGCAAGCACAGAAGGAGAAATAGGGACATAATGATATATTAGAACTTTATGAAACTCTGTGACAGACTTTTAAATAAGCAGTTGGCTTATTTCCCTGAATCTGAGTAAACAGTAGAAAAAAAACACATCTTTGCATGGCAGTTGAAACACAGATTATATTAATTTTACACTGGTTCTCCAGATCTTCATTTTGTTCTGGAAGTGAAAAACCTGTAATAATGTTGAATCCTCAGATACTGTTAGAAATTATGGTAGTAGCTGTTGCCAAGACCACTCTGCTATATTGCTGCTGTTTAATTTGTATGCAAATATTAATGCAGTTATCTGTGACTGTCACCTGAGAATGTACAGTAGTAAGTATTCTCTAATGGTCTGCCCACAGAGTGTATTACGGTCAATGGGAGTCTTTCTTGTTGACTTTATCAGGATTTGGGTCATACTCTGAAAGAAAGGAGATTTGGGGGGAAGCTCAACCTTGCAGCCACCCAGTTGTAGCACAGTCAGAACACGTTAACATGTTTGCTCATGTTAAGTTCAAGGATTTTTAATTATAAGGAAACCTAGTCACAGTTCCATTATTCCATATTTTAAAAATCAAACTTTATTTCTTCATACACATGCCCTAAATTCCTTTTTTTTTCAGTAAAAGGTTATACAAACAAAAAGTTTCAATCTGAAAAATTCTTGATACACAGAAATACACAACCACTGTATTTAATCTGCAGTTGGATGTTACTTGCATTTCTATGTTACAAGTGCTTTTATCCTCTTTAGTCTAAAAGGTACTATTCATACATTGTAGATCAACAAAGGGAACCTTCCTTTATTTCATTTCTACACAGGAAGGAGGAAATGATACTTAATCTTACCAGGAATTATTGGCACTGATGGGGCAACACAAATAAATTCACAGGATTAAGCACTTTTGGTAACAGGCCAACTTGGTGAGGGGAGCTTTAAGACAGGGATAGTGGGGGTGAGAAATGTTGACCAACTAAAAAGTGAGAGAGCTGTGGCCAGGGCTGACAAGAGAAGGGCACAGGTTGGTGTGCCCAGGAAAGACCTTGTGATGAATACAAAGCTCAGGGAGGACAACCTTAAGCATCTGCACATAAATAAGGGAGTGCTGACAAGACATTATGATAAGGAGCTTTAAGTTTCTTCCTGGGTAACAGGCACAACTAAGTGTCCATCTCAAGTTGCTGCTCAAATGCACACAGCATGTCCCCACAGAAGATGACAGGAGGAATCAGAAATCTGTCTGTAGTGTCAGGGCTCATTAGGATCATGGAGAAAGACGTGATACCTCACATGACTGGAGTGCTGCTATGTCATACAGGCTTTTCAGGAAGTACAGGCTGGGATAGCAAAAAATTGCCTTTTATGTGAAAGAGTAGTCCAAATGGATGGATGGAGCTCTGCCTTGGGATGGGCAATGACCCAGATGAGAGCATCTGTGGGGGCAGGCCAAAGTGGATGACGCAGGGGCTGCTTGCTGATCCTTTCTGATCAGAAGGAAGAAGATTCATATTTTAGGCCCTTATCTTCACAAGGGACTCGAATCACTCCAGGAGGGATGACAACACAGCAGCGCAAAAGCAATCCAGGAAGTTTCTGGAGTGCTTTGATGAGAACGTCTTGCTATAGGTAACTAACAGGCTTATAAGGGGACACACACTGCTGGATCACATACTTACAAAGAATGGTCACAGGTGTAAAGGTCAAGGGCAGCCTTGTCTACAGCAACCTTGAGATGATGGGAGTTCAGGATCTTGAGAGGTGGGACAAAGGGAAAAAGCAGTATCACAACCCTGGATTTTGGGGGGAGCAAACAGGCCTTTTTCAGGGACTTCCTTAGAAGAATCCAGTACAGTATCGGTCTGGAGAGAAGAAGTATCTATGAGCACTGGTTGATTTTCAGAGGTTACTTCCTGCAAGATCAACAATGATCCATTCCAATGAGCAAGAAGTCAAGCAAGGGTAGCAGGAGAATTGTTGGATGGCCAAACAAGGACCTCCACTGACTAAACTCAAATGTAAAAGGAAGGATACAGACGCAGAAGCAGGGACAGGAGACCTAGATAAATGGATAGTACGGTAGATTTGAATCTGGCTTGAATCTGCTGGGCTTAAAGAGTTGTAATCAGTGGCACAAAGTCCAGATGAAGGCCAGGCATCAGGGGAGTATCCTAGGGGCTAACACTGGGGCCAATCCTCTTTTAACATCTTCATTAATGAACTGGACAACAGGGCAAAGTGCACCATAGCAAGTTTGCTGATGACACAAAACTGGGGGCAGTGGTTGTTTCACCAGATGTTTATACTGCCATTCAGAGGGACTTCAACAGTCTGGACAAACGGGCTGACAGAAACCTCATGAAGTTCAATAAAGGGAAGTGCAAATTATTGCCTTGAAGAATAATAACCCCATGCACTGGCAAAGGCTGGGGCCTAACCAACTGGAAAGCAGCTTGCCAGAAAATGTCCTAGGGATGCTGGTGGGCCATCAGACTGATCAGGAGCCAGTAATGTGCCCTTGTGGCACAGACTAAAAACATTCTGAGACCCACTGAGAACAGCGTTACCAGCACGGGAAAGGAAGTGATCCTTCCCCTTTATTCAGAAGTGGTGTGTCCAGTTCTAGGTCCAGTACAAGAGAGACATAGATACATGAAGGACCACAAAGATGATGAAAGGACTGAAGCACCTTCTATACACAGAAAGGCTGGGAAAGCTGGGACTGTTTAGTCTGGAGAAAGGAAGGCTCAGAGGGTAAGGATATTATGTATAAGTAAATGATGGAAGTCTATAAGGAAGATGTAGACAGACTCTTCTCGGTGGTACCCAGTCAAATAAGAAGAGACAACAGGCAAAAATTTAAAAGGCATGAAATTCCAGTTAAGAAAAAAAAAAAGAAAAGAATAAAGAAAAAAACAAAAAGGTTTTATGTTGTAAAAGTGGTCAAATACTGAAACAGGCTACCCAGAGAGGCTGCAGAGTCTCCAATCTTGGACATACTCAAAGTCAATTGGACATCATACTGGGCAGCCTGCTCTGGCTGATAGGGCTTGAGCAGAGCACTGGACCTGCTGCAGCAGAGGGACAACACAATCTCCAGAGGTATCTGCCAGTCTCAGCCACTCAATGATTCTGTATGATTCTGTTACTAATTTGCCTGCAGCATACTCAAAGAGAGTACACAAAACCAACCCCATGATAGTCAGAAAAACAGTTAAAAGATAAAAATGAATTCCAGATCAAACTATCTATATTAATATGCTTAGTCAAATCAGCAATCTACCAAGCACTCTACAAGACACATGACTGTCACTGCAGCAGGATAAGGTCGTCAAGTCTTAAGTAAAATGGTACTTCAATGTGAATATGTAACAGAGGAAATAATCAAAAATTGCAAATTAGATGTAACAAACACCTGTGAGGTCTGGTTTTTCCCCATCACCCTTATCGTCCTCATAAACAAACACACCATGATCACCATGATACATGGACAGCATGTAACTCCATACTCCATTTAACACTGAAGTCAACAGATACTACTGAGGAAAAAAAAGAAAACCAATAACCAAACACCTCAAGACCAATACTATGGGAAACCAAGAAATTTACAGAAAGTGAGCTGCACTCTTCAAGTCACAAGAAAAAAGCTATGAAAAGTCAGTTTTGCCTCAAGTCAAGATAGAAGAGTGTAACTGAAGCATTCAGCCACAAAAGTAAGATAACCTTAGTAGATTTTGCTTTAAACATGCAAGGTTGATACTACATGATTACTCTACAAAATGGACTGTAGCAAGACTCTAAGACCTAACAACTTGTCCTGCCAATATCAATATTTAAGAGTCATATTTCTGTTTACAGTAGAGGTAGCTCTGCTGCTCACATCAGACAAGAATGGTAACTAAAGTTTCCTCTTATCCTTGGAGAATAACATTAAATAAAACCTTTATGTCCTTCACATACCAACAGTTTAAGAGTAAACTGTGGCTTCCCAGAGATGTAATTGAAATAAGTAGCTGCTGTCACTCCATGAGCTATACAACTGTGCTGCAAACAGATTTAATGTTCATCATACCCACCACTTCAGGTTATGTTCGCTTTTTTTCACCACCAGAGTTTTGGTGAATACACTGAGATTCTCAGTAGCTCTGCTACCCCTGTTACCAAGCAAATATAACAGGGTTTGGGGTAATTCAGGAAATCTCTAAATTCCATTAGCTGTAGTTTAGAAATACAACAGTGACAGGCATTATGAATTATGGCTTCTCAGGGGAATGGCACAGATACTATGAAATGGCTTACAGCACACTCAAAGAATAACCTGGAAATCCCAGAGCAGCAAAATAAGGGCTGAGTAGAAATCTGCCTGCCTCATAATTTACAGCACAGAGGTAAATGGGGCAGGAGGGGAGAGGGGGCAATACTGTTACAAAAAAAGTGGTTGTGAAATGATCAGAGATAGGACTAGAAAGTAATTTTCAAGGAATAAAGTTGTGGCACACAACTACATTAAGAACACAGCGGCAAGAAATTCTAATTCAATTTTATAATGGTTTACTATATTCACAACAGTTTAGTATTTCTTAGATACCTGTGACAGCAAGGCTCAGGTCTCAGCGAGTCAAGCAAACCTCTAAAGTTTGATGTTCAGAGTCCCATCAGAGCTCTGTGCCAATGAGACACAGATCACCAAGTGCTCAGCTGTAAACACAAAGTTCTAAAACCTAATATTGAGCCTAATTTCAAAACATAAATCACAGAGATGCACTGGATTTAATCTTTATAAACAAAACAGCAAGATTTAATGTTCTTCAAGAATGTGAAAATGGAAAGGCTACCAGGCACTCCAGATACAGAAAATCTGTACCGAATGCAAACTTAAAAAATGGAACAAGAAAATGCATTTCATATGTACTTTGGGAGGCTGAAATTAAACATAGTGAGATCAAGAGTGCTTTGCAAAACCAAAGCCTGCAAAAGAAGGTGGTGGTTTTCTGGAGACATACACCGTGCAGGATGGTTCCTGTAAATATTGTCTGTTCACTAGTCTTAGAAAATTTATTTTCCACAGCTCAGAAGTATGTGACAGACTTTTACTGACACTGGGTGGCACTTTCAGAAACACCTCCCACTCTGTACCACCAGAATAAGACTGGAGTACTTTAAAATTTTGGTCCCCGATAATTTGCTAAAAAAGACTGCTCCTGAAAGAAAACATTTCTCTTAGTGTCTACAGACACAGTTACTGCTAAACTGAAAAAAACTCTTGCAAAAAACTGTCAGACATGCAGAACAGAAAAAGAAGTTAATATTGCACAAGAAACAGCACCAGACCAGTTTGCACTCAACCTTTTAAGAGACTTTAATTTCCAATTGATTTTAGCATCTACTGTAAAAATTTCAGACACAATTACCAAGGTGTCAGCTGAGAAGCATTTTTCTGGATTTGCCTATACTGCATATAAAAGAAGATGCCAAATAAAAGACGCCAGTTTCCTTCCTTCCTTTCTCCAGACCTTGTTTCTAACAATTACAAACATGCTCCTGGTCTGTTTTCAAGAAAGTGAATGGTGGGGAAGCCAGGCAGGCAGCAGATGGGGAGAGAGAGGCAGAGCAGTGGGGAGAACAGAGAGATTTGCAAATCAGATTGTCCTTTTTCAGCTCCAAAGTTTGAAATCGCCGATGGAAGATAGTAAAGGAGATAGGGTATTTTCCACACTATCATCAAAGAATTTTCTGCCAGCATTAAATAAAAACTGACCATTCGATACAATACTTTTACAATTCTGAGGTATAAACAAAAACAGAAAAAAAAATAAAAATTATCAGTTAAAATAGAAAACTAACAACCAAATGTTTAAATCATGAAGACAACACAGTTCTAAGACCTTGGCCAAAGAAGATGAGACAATGTAGAGACCTTATTTTCTCCTCAGATTTTTCTTTTATTTCTGGAGTTGTTTTTTCATTAAGAACCAAAAGAAAAAAAATGTTTTATGTATGTTTCCCCTTGGGAAGATAAAGAGAAACTTCAGTATTCTGTGCTACAAAAAACACAGAATGCTTGAAATTCTCAGTCCGTATGGCTAACTACAGAAACTGCTCTCTGAAACTGTTAATTTTATATAAGCCATTTAGCATAAGCCTTTTTTCACACTGGAAATGTAACCAAAACACTTGTAGCCAAAGACAGTTCATTGAGAAAGATTAACAGACATTGAACGATAATGGTATTGAACAAATATATATATACATAACATGGTAAGTATAACTTACAAACTAGTGATATGGAAACATACTATCATTCATTGAAATATCAATGAAGTACCTGGGAAGAAAAATATTCGAGCACACAGAAAAACATGTGATCCCTTTGCCAAACTCTTTTCCATAAATACAGAAGGTAGGTTGTATGGAAAATCATACAGAAAAAGGCTTGAAACTTAAAAAAAAAATATATTGACCATTTTTTTGTTACCTCAAGTTCCAATCTTATATTCAAAAAGTACTTAATTCCGTATGTAGATGAGATGACCATGTCAAGAACAGATTACTTTAGATCAGAACAGATCAAATCAGAATAGAATAGAATCATTAGGGTTGGAAAAGACCTTAAAGTCACCTAGTTCCATCCCCCCTGCCATGGGCAGGGACATCTCACCCTAAATCATCTCACCCAAGGCTCTGTCCAACCTGGCCTTCAACACCACCAGGAATGGAGCATTCACAACTTCCCTGGGCAACCCATGCCAGTGCCTCACCACCCTCACAGTAAAGAATTTCTTCCTTATATCCAGTCTAAACTTCCTTTGTTTCAGTTTTAACTCATTACCCCTTCTCCTATCACTACAGTCCCTAATGAAGAGCCCCTCCACAGCATCCTTATAGCCCCCCTTCAGACACTGAACGGCTGCTATGAGGTCTCCACACAGCCTTCTCTTTTCCAGGCTGAACAGCCCCAACTTTCTCAGCCTGTCTTCATACTGGAGGTACTCCAGTCCCCTGATCATCCTCGTAACCCTCCTCTGGACTTGTTCCAGCAGTTCCATGTCCTTTTTATGTTGAGGACACAAGAACTGCACACAAGACTCCCAAATGAGGGCCCACGAGAGCAGAGCAGAGGGGCAGGATCACCTCCTTCGACCTGCTGGTCATGCTCCTTTTGATGCAGCCCAGGATACGGTTGGCTTTCTGGGCTGCAAGCGCACACTGAAGCCAAGTCATGTTCATTTTCTCATCGACCAACACCCCCACGTCCTCTGCAGGGCTGCTCTGAATCTCTTCTCTGCTCAACCTGTAGCTGTGCCTGGGATTCCTCCTACCCAGGTGTAGGACCTTGCACTTGGCATGGTTGAACTTCATAAGGCTGGCATCAGCCCACCTCACAAGCGTGTCAAGGTGGATGGCATTCCTTCCCTCTAGGGTATCAACCAAACCACACAGCTTGGTATCATCAGCAAATTTGCTGAGCGCGCACTCAATCCCACTGTCCATGTCAACGACAAAGATGTTGAACAAGACCAGTCCCAACTGGTCTCAACTGTTACTGGTCTCCAGCTGGACACTGAGCCATTGACTACAACTCTTTCCATGCGGCCATCCAGCCAGTTCTTTATCCACCAGGTTGTCCATCTATCAAATTGATGTCTCTCCAATTTAGAGACAAGGATGTGGTGTGGGACAGTGTCGAATACTTTGCACAAGTCCAGGTAGATGACATCAACTGCTCTACCCCTGTCCGTCAGTTCTGTAGCCCCATTACAGAAGGCCACCAAATTGGTCAGGCAGGATTTCCCCTTAGTGAAGCCATGCTGGCTGTCACCAAGCACCTTGTTGTTTTTCATGTGCCTTAGCATGCCTTCCAGGAGAATGTGCTCCAAGATTTTGCCAGGCACAGAGGTGAGACTGACTGGTCTGTAATTCCCTGGGTCATCCATTTTCCCCTTCTTGAAAATTGGGGTTATATTTCCCTTTTCCCAGTCATTGGGAACTTCACCTGACTGCCATGATTTTTCAAATATGATGGCCAGTGGCTTAGCAACTTCATTTGCCAGCTCCTTCAGGACCTGCGGATGGATTTCATCAGGTCCCATGGATTTGTGTACGTTCAGGTTCTTAAGATGGTCTCCAAGCAGACCATCTCCTACAGTGGGCCTAGGGTTTTCATTCTCACAGTCCCTGCGTCTGCCTTCAAAGACTTGGGTGTTGTGGTCAGAGCATTTGCCAGTGAAGACTGAGGCAAAGAAGTCATTAAGAACCTCACCCTTCTCCAAATCCAGGGTAGCCAGTTCTCCTGATAGCTTCCGGAGAGGGCTCACGTTGTCCCTAATCTGTCTTTTATTTGCAATGTACCTATAGAATCCCTTGCTGTTCTCTTTCACATCCCTAGTCACGTTTACGTCTAACTGGGCCTTAGCTTTCCTAACCTGCTCCCTAGCTTCCCGGACAACATCCCTGTATTTTTCCAAAGCTGCCTGTCCTTGCTTCCACCTTTTATAAGCCTCTTTTTTTCTTTCGAAGTTTCCCCAGCAAATTCTAAGAGGTTGTTTTGTAGTGAATAGCAAAGAATATACTTGAAAAAAATTAAGTTCAATGATTTAGCCAACTCAGTCCACAATATTCTAAACTACAAGCAACAAGCAGTAACTTTGCAAATCTTGATTACCTGACTTTAAAAATGTCTTCTCTGCTGTCCCTAGTTCTCTCACATATGTACGTATTTCTGAGAGTAATTTCAGAAAATAATAAAGCCTATTAGTCCATTGATGTATTTCACAAATTCCAGTGATGGCCTCTTTCAACAGAGCTTCCCATTAAACTTGCCTTTTTTTATTGACTTTTGAAAATCCAACTCTTACACCTTTCAAATACGGAAATAGCAAGATAGCAATTTTCCTGTACAGATTTTATCAAATACCATGACAATTTAAGTCAGAAGGATCAAAAATCATATTTTGAGATATTTTACCAGAAAGACTTAAGATGCTAACTCCCTACAGTAAGATTATTTCTGCTTAAAAGGCAAAGAGCAGTGTCCATACCGACAACTTCTGCATCCCAGCTGCAGCTTTTCAGGCATAACCTCAGTTTCAGACAATACTGAAAGAAATATTATTTGTCTAACACAGGTGTGATAAACACAATGTATCCTCTAAAACTAAGAGGTGAAAAATTGACAATTTCCTAGCAATCCACTCAAAGTTACCAATTGTCTTCTGCCATTGCCTTCATTTTGAAGAATTCATTAGTCTAGTCAATTAATACAATTAATTCCATCCTTCATTTCTACAACTCAAATAATGCAGCACTAATCTTACAGATTCACTGTAAAGAAATGGTGTGCAAGACCTAAGATAAAGCTTAAATCACTGCACTTTAAACCTTTAGCACAGGCTTACATAGACTTTTGCTGACTTGTCAGATTTGACTCTTAATTAAAACGGTAAAGTTAGGCTTAATGCTTTTCTAAGCTTAGGGCATTTAGCCCCTCCAATTAAATGTTTATGTCACTAATCATATAGGTATTTTCCTACTTTCAGTGGAAACTGTTAGTACTCTGACCAAATGTTAATTACAGAAGTTGACATTTTTAAGCCCATCCCTACTCAAAAAATGAGAATAATATATTGAGTCAAAATATATCACAGTCTACATATAAACTGTTCTCTAGTGGCAGATTTCCAAATGCTTTACATCTTGCAGAATGGTACGAAAATATACTGTTGCACAAAAACATCTCTAATGCAACAATATACGTGCAACAATATATGTGCAACAACAGTCTTTTTGAGAAGATGCAGGCTTAAAGGCAGTGAAATCATCAAATACTCACCTAGCTCTTATCACATCACAATCCTTCTGGGTCAGTTCTTCCTGTTTCACAGCTACCTGAGATGACAAATTATTGCATATATTGTGCAACTCTTTCATTTGTTCTCTTGCCTCTGCTAAGTCAGTTTCCAAAGTCTACAAAGAAAGCATTTGAAATGTATTAATATATAAGAAAGAGTTAAAATTTACTATGCTTTATATTGACATATATAGACATATGAACATGCACGCATATATTTATTGTGGTCTAAGCAAGTATATAGAGATACATGTGCAAGTTGGGTTGTAGGAAAAATGTTTAATACCAGAAAAAAAATACATTTCAAATTTTAGGTGGCCACCTATTCTTTACTGTGGAAAGTTTTCCTTAATTCATCCGCTGCATGTTGAAGGAGAATCCTGAATCAAATCTTTGCAAAGCAATAGTGCAGTATGTAACCACTGATCTGATTCAAACTTGTGTTCTGTGAAGAAATCAAACAGAAAACACCTACTCCTAACAGAGAAGTTATACATTTTTTTAAGTTCTCTAAAATTGCACAATATTGTGCATATGAACTAGGAATCACAAATTAATATTTCAGACTGCTTGTTAAGTATCTCATGATTTTGCACTTCAATTCAATGGAAGGAATAGTTTCTTCAAGAAAAGAAAGCGCATACAAGAAAACTTCAGGAAATGTTCACTGAAAACAATGTAAACAAGTAATAGTTTGACATTTACAGTAAGCCATACCATACAAGCTAGCCAATAAACTGTTGTTGTGGCTTAACTCCAGCCAGCAACTAAGTACCACACAGCCACTTGCCCCCTTCCCACTCCCTCCCTGCAGTGGGATGGGGAGGCTAATTGGAAAAAGGTAAAATGCATGGGTTGAGATAAGTTTAATATCTGAAATAAAGTAAAATATAGTAACAACAACAATAAGAGGGAAGGACAGATGAAACCCAAAGAAAATAGTGAAGGGATAAACAAAAATAAAAACAAATTCAAGTGAGTGATGCACAATACAATTTCTCACCACCCGCTGACCAATACCCAGCCCGACCCAAGCAGCAGCTGATCCCTTTTGGGTGACTCCCCCCAGTTTATATACTGGGCATGATGTGCTGTGGTAAGAAATAGCCCTTTCACTAGTTTTGGTCAGGTGTCCTGTCTCTGCTCCCTCCCAGCTTATTGTGCCCCTCCTCACTGACACAGAATGAGAGACTGAAAAGTCCTTGATTGGGGTAAGTGCTACTGGGCAACCAGTAAAACATTGGTGTCTTACCTGCATTGTTCTCAGACTAAACCCAAAACACAGCACTGCCCCAGCTACTAGGAAGGAGATGAACTCCACCCCAGCCGAAACCATTAAGCTTAGTCAAGCAAGACTTCAGTCTTTACATAGTGACCTTACTAGAGTTCTCTGGAGGCTTAGCAGCTTAGAAGAGTACTTCAGTCTTTAAGAAGCTTCATATGACTATTCTCCCAAAGTCTTCTGAGGCAAGAATGGAAATAGAAATATTACAGCAAAATCTAAGGCACAGTTTCAGAAGAGCAACAGTTTTGACTTTATACTACTCACAGACACAATCACACATCCTCAGTAAGGCAAATGATGCTGGAGAGGGACTCATCATCAGGGACTTTAGAGATAGGACAAGGCGCAATATGTTCAAACTGAAATAGGGGAAGCTCAGGTTAGATATAAGGAAGAAGTTCTTAACTGTGAGGGTGGTGAGGTGCTGGAACAGGTTGCCCAAAGAAGTGGTAAATGCTCCACGCCTGGCAGTGTTCAAGGCCGGGCTGGACAGAACCCTGGATGACACGATCTAGCGTGAGGTGTCCTGGCCCATAGCAAGGGGTTGGAACTAGATGATTCTAAGGCCCTTTCCACCCAAATCTTTCTATGAAATATTCCAGGATTGATCAATAATTTAAAATAAATATCTCATAGGAGGATAAAATCCTTAATCTACTGTGAACAGTATATTATCTTCCATTTACATACAGACTTAGTTAAAGAATTAAAGAAATGCACATTTTTCCCTTTCAGCAAAGATGCCTCAAAAGCTAAGTAACAAAAATTATTTTTTCTGAGATAACAGAAGATTTCAGAATGATAGGAGATACTTCATTGTATCAGTGCATGAAAATGAAGAAGTGGAATAAAATTATCTGTAACTTGCAGCCAAATAATCTTAGGGTTTCTCCTCAGTGTTTTTTAGTTTTTTCACAATAGCTGAAAGTTACTGTATTGTGTGAACAGAAGTGATAATACTTCAGATTTTCTGTGAATAAATCCTTTTGCCTACCTTTCACACCATGCTATAGGGTTGAAGACTTTTTTCATGGTAGAGATAAAAAAAAAAAAAACCCTGATCCTTCCAATGCTTCAAGTTCCCATGACCCATTGCAGGGTAAAATACAAAGAATAGTTTACAAATTATTCTGTCATAATTACAACATCAGACACAATGGCAGAATTTAAAAACAGAAAAACAGTATTTGTCAGTGCTTCACCCCATATGACATACACGACTTCAGATTTTAACTTTAACTAACAAACTAATCAGTTCAACCTCTTACGAACCGATTATGAAACCTTGATTTTTTTGGAAGCATTAATGAAAGGGCAAAACATGAAAACAGGGGCAAGGAGGGACTTGTTATACAAATAGCTTATACACTGAAATATCATACAGTGAGGCATTTTATAGATCTTTTGTGCTAGAAATCTACGAGTATGAAATAATCTATAGCCCTTTACAATCAATTTGGCAGTATCTCAATTTTTAAAAGCACACGGAATTCATTACATTCCTTTTTAGTTGATACAGTAGTTGAGAAGGTAGTTTCATTGCATAAACATGCAGACTGAAAATTCACTAAATAAAAATCCTCCTAAACCTGATTTTCAAAGTAAAGCTTATTTTAACTGTACCTAAAGGCAACTTTTTTTTAAAGCATATTAAAGCAAAGGAAGTGTTATTTAAAACACAGTAAGTCAAAACATCTTATAATTCAATAATGTGAGAAAGAAAATGCGTATTTCAGAGAAAAATACAAGGCACAACAAAAGATATGATACTTCTTTACAACAGTACTGAAAGTGAAGCACAAAGAATAAGTCTAGTCATTATTTCTAGCCACAAAAAACAGTGATCATAACTAGAATGAAAAATAATTTAAGGTTAAACATTACAGGAATATTTTGATCACTTCAAGCCCAAGAACTATAAACTCAGAAAAATTAGAGAAATGATGAATTTAAAAGAAGCTCAAACATTAAAAGTGTAACACAGACAAGCCATGAGGCAGCACAGTTGTAAAGATTATGGACTCACTAACACTAAGATTTTGTTATTTGTAACATCAGATCCTTAGAAAGTCACTTTCAAACACAGTAAATTTGTTTTCAGGTCTTTTTCTTGTGTATTACGACAGACATGAGAATATTTTTTCAAGTTCCCATCCCAATAATGCTCTCATTTTTGAACGGTACTAAAATCCCAGGCCCCTCTTGACAGAGATGGCTGTTTCTCAATGTTCAGTTTTACAGACACCACCTCACCATGTTCCTTTAAAAGCTCCCACACTCAGACTTCAGGAACTTTAGAAAATACTTTACTAACTAGAAAAATCCTACTACTAAACAGTAACTAAAGTATCCTTCACCCAAAGAAGAACAAAATAACTCAAACACCTAATTCATTCGTAAATATGGATACACATCCATGTAAAAGGTGGCTGATTGACAGCTTCTCACCTGTGCACTTTCAGGAGATACAGAAAGCTGATAGAAGCCTTAGAAAGCACAGAAGAGTAATTCTCAAGAGTTACTTTAATGCAGAAAGCAGTATTAATTTTTTGCACACTTTACATTTTTATATGAAGGTACACATGGGACAAATGTATTTGTAAGACAAATAATAAAACACTATTGCCACCCTCTTAGCCTTCTTATCAGGTGTTTTCCTATTTACCTGTCTCACTCAGATTTTGGATAATATGACAAGTCTTTAAAGAAATATTCCTTAAATGGACAAACTAGCCATAGAAGCTTTCTGTCCCAAATTGAAAAAGTTTAATTTTATACCCCAATTCAGCTTGCAGTAGGTCTGGAAATAAACAGTCTTTGAAAGAGACAAGTTAAACTTTTCTGTACAGAAAATGGTTTAAAGACTGGGGTGGGAGTGGGGGAAAGGGCTAGTAACACCTGGTTCAGTCTTTAAACAGAGGCTACATTTCCAAAAGAAGAGTGTGTTATTTAGATCTAACCATCATCTAATACACATTTTTAAAATAACGCTGCTGTAGCTCACATTGATAAGGTTTCATTTTATTCTTCCACAGATATAGGAGACTAACACGAATAGTATCTGTATACAATACCACCCACAATATTGTTAAAGTGTTTATTACTGAAAAACACGTACAAAAAGAGATATCAGTTCAACTCCCAATCTTAAAGCGGAGGCAGAACTAACTTTCGCAGGGGGATATAATTTCTGAATTCAAATTATTTTTATCTGTAACCACGTTTACAATCACTTGAGAACAACAATACAACTTTATTACTGAATTTCCTCATAATTTGTTTTTTAAAAGCGTTTCAGGGACATTTTATATTAGGGGGTATACATTAGGACACCATAATCTGCAGCCCCATATTGTGCAGTGTGTTGATGTTGTATTTGGCCTCTGTACATAAGGAAATTATTATTCTTTATTATTTATAAGCATCCTATTGAAGCCAATCTGGCATCCAATATTGATTCTTAAGTGTTCAACAACAGTAATGGGTAATGCCAGGAACAGAGGGAGAAATTTATTCAAACTACTACTTAAATTTTCAAGAAAATATTTACAGAAGTGTATGTAAAAACAAGGATGAACTAAAAAGAACCTTGTGTGGTTTTGACAAATTATTATTTTACAAAATATCGGTCAGATATAACATTTCCCACTTGCAAATAGTATTTTTAATTGCTTCTCAATCCTTGCAATAGCCTTACAAGATAATCATCTTCATCTAATTCTGCCTGCTAGCAAAGATAGTCACTTGTCTCACATCATGGAACAAATGGCGGAAAAATAAGGAAAAGCATACGGAAAGTGAGAAGGAAGAGGAAGAAGAAGAAGGGGAAAGAGAAAGGGTAAGGGAAGGGAAGTATAGTGCACGAAACTCTTGATACACCTGCCATCACTTGCAAGTCTCAATTGTAGGTAAGGTAATTCCATTGCTGAGTGCACAAACAATGCTTTTGAACTCCTCCTTTGTAGCTTTCACTGTTTCTGCTTCCTGAGTACTGCTTTCCACCCCCGCCCTACACTAGAATTTGGTGATTAATTCTGTTTGGTAAGCTGGCCTCCTGATACACCCACTTCCCAGGGTGGACCACACTTGGATTTGTAAGAAGCTGTGCTCAAAGACTTTATAATTTTCCTTACTGTTTTTTACCATTCAGTGCTGCTTCTCATGGGATTCCACCTACCAGTTCCCTGAGCAACCTCCTTAATTCTAGGTCTGTATTGTGCTACTTTCCTTCCTTCATCTTCTGAAGATCTTGGCCTTCACAATTTTATGGTTACTATAGCCAAGGCAGCCATTAATTATGATCTCCTAAATCATCGTTAGTGAATAGCAGACCCAACTGCGTGTCATTCCTAGTTATCTCTGGGAATACCCATCTCAAGAAGTTACCTCTGTCATGCTCTAGACTCCACGTTGACCTGCTTGTGACCTCACTCTGAAACACTAATGCTTTTTATTTCCATCTCTGGAATTACATGGCTGTGACACACCTTTGTCTCTTCAGCATGACCCACCAACAGCAAGATGGATACACAAAATATTATTCTGTTTTCATTGAAGATGTGGGTAACAGTGATATTCAGTAATTTATTCAATATTACTAGCAATATATTTAACAATGTGAAACTTATTAAATTAGTTTAGTAAACACTAGATTTTCTATCCCAAGTACCAACAAAGCAGTTGTCTTGGGAATCCTATAATCCTTTCATCATAGTCACTCCAAAGGCCTCAATTTGCAAGAACTTTACTCCCCATTTTAACAGATCTGAACGAAGCTCTTACAAAGGGTTTTCATCAGCACAACAATTAGAACAGCTACCAAAACCACTGAATTGCTAGTGGAGCAAAAGATATGTTTCTGGGCAAGATGTCGATTAAATGGTTACTACATTGAATATACCAGAAATTTACACACATCAATATTGTAGAAGAGCACAGAATTGTTAATTAGCCATGTAAATAAAGTAACCAAGAAGTGTTCATTAGCCATGTAAATAACGAGAACCTGCAAACTAGATTTGTACATAAGCAGCCATCAAGCACTTGATTAAACACATTTGTGACTTATTTCTTACAGGAATTAAAGAACTTACCAGTTTTCATCAGCAAACAAGACAAAACATAATTTAAAAAAAACATGCAATATTCTGTACCCTGTATTCAATTACTTCATTTTTCATTTTATCATAAACAGTGAAAATAACTTTTTAATATATTATATGCAATAATAAGGTCTCTCACAGAGTGGAGCCCTCTGGAGGCTAGGACACAATTTATTCAAAATTGCAGTTGAAGTTTTAAAGTGTTCTTCCAAAACATCAGATATCAAGTCTGCTGCAACCAAATTATAGGTAAGTAAATTACACACTGAGAATAAAAATGTGACTGATAATACTTCTAAACTTTTATTATTTTGCATATATATTTTTAGTCTTAAAATACAGTATCTTCCATATTTTAATGACTACATTTTAAGATAACTATTTGAAGTCAGATTCCAGCTTTGCAACATCAATTTTTAAAAAGCTGTGGGTCTTAAGCGAAGGAATGTAAATGAATGCAAGTCCCCACTGGTAGATTTGAATATATAACTTGTTATTTAAAGAAAATAACTCGCAGTGCAAATGTCTGGAGAAGTTAATTCTGAAATAACATCCATGAATCCATTCATTCCACTTCATACCTTTATTCTGGCATCATTGTCAGATTTTTCTGTTTTCCATTGCGCCTCCTGCTTCCTCAGTTTCTCCAGGTCATTTAGCAGGTCAGCACAGCATGCATTTAATCCGTGATTTTCCGCCTCCAGATTTTTTATAACCAGTCTGTTTTGCTCTTCCTTCTTCTGTGCACACTCCTCAGTGTCCTGTAGAACAGTACCACAAGGGCCGATAAACAAAAAAGTGAGAACTAATCAGCAAATATAAACTGTGCAGTTTTACCCTCACAGCAGCTTCTTCTATATTTGATGGCCAAGGTCACCTGTGTACTTTTATTGGCCTCTTTCATGCAGGTGGAAGGGTCATATTTTTTAGCTGGATGACAGCTTTGATGAGCACACATTTGCAAAGAGCCCATTAATTGATCAAGCTGCCTTTGATGCTGTCCCCAGCTATTTTTGAGACCCACACAGACATATCCTCCCAGACCTCGGCTTTATCAATTAATAATGCCAGTCCCATCAGAATCTAATTACAAGAAGCCACATCTTCACACTCCTACTTTCTTTGCTTCATTTCCATCATTAACTATTTATCTGAAAGTTATAAAGCTTGGATTCTTGGCTTTAAAGCATCTTCCTCGTAGATGGTGTGTGAGAAAATGGTAAGGTATAGCAAGGCCTAAGGCAATTTTTTCTCCAAGCTTGTCACTTTCTGTGCCGCAAAGGCTGACATTGCTTAAAGAACTACTTCAAAGCTACAGTCTTATGAAACTATGTACAAGTCAATATACCTTAAGTTCTTGGCTTTTATCTTTAAATTTCTGGTTCAAGTTACTGAATTCATTCTTCAAACGGGTATTTTCCTCATCCACAGCATTTTTTCTCTGTATTAAGTTGTTTATTTCCTGCTGCTGTCCTGTAAGTCTCTATTTAAAAAAAATAATAATCTTGATAGATAAAAAGTAAATGTAAAAGAACATGCATGTACTAGATTTTAGTCCTGTGCATTTCAGACCTATGAAATGTGACCATCTGATTATGTAGTTTTATAACATTATTTTAATTTCATTACTTCTTTAACCATACTCAGAACTGCAAGACTATACAACACAGTAACACAAGTGAGGAACTGAGTATCTTGCTGCTTCTAAACAAAGGAGCCTGTAAATGCAGAACTAAATGGAAATCATTCAGTCAAGCTTAGACAAAAACAGTCATTTGCAGAAGTCGTATCTGTACTTATTAAGAATACATTAGAATCCTGTTTCACTTGCACTTTTAGTATACCAAAAATCAAGCCAAAGAGTAATAAAATACTTCAAAATTCTTCAGAATTCATGAAGATAATAACTATTGAGTCAACCAAAAATGCAACTGTTATGCCTTTAATATATAAGCTAAATGAAATGTGTTCAGAAAAAAATACCTACACAAAGATACGCCTTTAGATTATCCCACAATACAGCTGACACATGCATAAGGGTTTTCAACCTGCAGATGGTTACAGCTGGTTCACATGTATGTCAAACATGAGAAAGCGAGAAAATGTACTGAGAAAAACATGCAAAACAATGTATTTGAAGTCAAATTCAACAAGCACTGATTTAAAACCTGCATGTAACAATCAGAGAAAAAAATGTACCTATGTCACCACTAAACTCAAAGTAACTCACCCACAAGAAGAAACACAAGCATTATGCATAACAGCCCTGCATACAAAGCAGCTGTGCAGGGCCCTTTAAGCAGGGCTTACTCTGCATATTTAACACTATCAGTGTACTGGCACCAAGAGCACCTACACTGCACAAGGGAACTTCAGAAAGTGATAACCTCAAAAGGAAGATGCAATTTTGGGAGTATGAGTAGCAGTTTGAGTATCATCTTCTCAAGACACACACACTCTACTCTCTGCTCTGCCCCTTCTGCTGCGCTGTTTTAACATTTGACAATTAGCTTAATAGTTGATAAACTAGCCTTTTCAGTATTATCAGAGTTAAATCATATGAAAAGCATTAATTTCACATATTTTATTCCCACCTTCCTTGCATATATTTTTATTGTTCTATTTCTTGTACTACCATCTCCAAATCTTTTCTATACGTTGATCCTCCACAGCTAGTAAATTTATTTTATCCCTCTGGCCACTACTTCTACCTTCACACTACAAATATAAAAAAGCTCAAAAATGAACAAAAAACACAGACAAAAAAACCTAAAACAAAATCACAAAACCACAAAAAAAAAAAAAAACAAACCCACACAAAATGAACAAACTCTCCCAAAAACCCAAACCACAAACAAAACCATACCACACTACATAGCAGAAAGTATGTCCAAGCAAGAACAAACCCTGCAACCAGTTCAGTGTATGTAAGGTATTGTAATCCAGCTAACCTGTGCAGCAAATATTGAAAAATAACACCCATGAATGGAAAATGTGTAGTAAATAGTGTAGGGAGGTATGGAGAAATTTTTGTCCCCACACTAAAAATTTCACTTTTTCAAGAAAAGAAAAATTTATCTTTGTTGTACCCCATACTCAGCCACAGTAGAATTCAAAGAATATACAGAATTATATACTTTCTAACAGTGGTCTTTAAAAACACGGAAAAGAAAACGAATGTGAATTGAAGAGAATGGAAAAAATAAAAGAAAAATTGAGAAGTGAAAGAAAATACAGAAACCTCAGGTACTTATATTTTGGATTTTTGCCTCAGATGTTACTAATTCCAACCAACCAGGCAAAAAAATAAAAATAAAAAAAAAATTAAAAAAATCTAGAACTAGACTGTATTTAAAACAGTGCTAACTGGCAATTTAATCTCACACCCATACTGTACTTGTTTATTTTTTACAAGATAACTAACAGAGTCTCATTCTACAGCACTGGCACTTTGACACAATCTTCATCAAAGTTTACCTAAGATTATAGACTCATAATAATTTCACCATTTCCTCCAAAGAAAATATAAACTCAAATTTCACCTTCAGAAATTTATATGAATTTTTTCTCAAGAGACACAACCCAGTGCTTAAACCTTCTCAAGTTTGTTATCAGAAGACATTAAGGAAGGGATAATAACATTAAGAAACCTCCTCTTAACGCAGGACTCCCCTCTCTCCTATTTTGAACTTGCCAGACACCAGGCTCAATTTTCACTCGAAGCAAAGAAGCTTCAAGGAAATATTTGCTCTTCAAACATAGTATTACAATTTCAGGAAGAAACTGTTGCTAGCAGAGATCATTTAGTTGCATCTTTAAAAAGGTATGAATCCACACTACCATGGAAAGCATCAACTACTTTGTTTACCTCCCTCTCACTATCCAGATCCTCACAAAATTTAAGCAGCTCCTTTTCAGTCTTCCTTCCAGTTTGTTACTACTTGTTTAATATTTATCAAGACAAAGTCTGTATTTGAAGAACACCCTTAGAAATTCTACAGATCTGAAGTAGCCTACTGGCACTGAGTTATAACTTAAAATATACGCTTTCATAAAATTTCAAAGCGTAGCTCCCACTCTTTAAAGGCGCCTGATTTTTGAATACACAAGCTACGCTGTGTCAGTACTTACCTTCCTTCAGCATACATTGTGTTGAAACTGGCAATCAAATGTCTATTTGAGAAGTAAAATCAAATATCTTTGGGACCTGTTAGGAATGGGAAGTTTTCCAGTAATCTGAAGAATGAAGGTACAGAAGTGCAACTAGCTATTTCAAATGTTTGTTTCATATTGCTGAGGTGAAATTTTATACTCAAATAATCTACTTACTTCACATACTTTGCAGGATAATCAGAGAGATTATCCTGAATCAGACTTATCCCCACAATTACTTATCCCTACAAATGACCCACTTAAGACTTTAAACCAAAAGCAAATACACTGCATCAGTCACTAAACAGCAAACTCACCTGAGTAGTCTACAAAGTAATCTACTGCAGAAGTAGTGAAACATTATTTAGATAAGTAATACCTGCATGGAAAAAATCCTGTTACCTTTCTAAGCGTTTTTCTTGGGTACCACTTTGTATGCTCTTATCTCTTCCTCTAAATGAATCGAACTTTTACTCTCATATCTGCTCCTTTCACATGCTTATAAAGAAGAGAAAAAAGCCAGGAGTATTACTCAAGAGCCATGACCGAGTAGAAATAAGGGTCATAAAGAAGAATTTGTGAGATACACACAATTAAGTAAATTATCATCTGCCTTTGCCTGTGCGGCTGTTTTTGCACTTTGCTTCCTCAGCCTATGAATTACCTTGTATAATAGGAGGAAGTGAGTAAAGACCAATTTCTTACAACAGAGAATACAAGCAGTGTTCCTAAAAGACAAGTAGGTGAATAGAAAAAACCCATACATGATCAACACATGGGGCAACCTCCCATATGAAGTTATTTTGACAGACTTCACCAAATAAAAGACACTTATCAGGAATTCATCTATTCCCACAGTATCTACTGTTTTTGTCTAGATACTGTAAAAGCCAGGATAATGCTACACAAGAACAATCTCAGCTCATATTTTGAATTGACTGCAGTCATACTTGTTTGAATACAACAGGACAAAAGCAATGTTCAATTGGCTTTTGACAGCTTCATGTTCAAGAACTATAGAAAAAGCCCCACATATCAGACACAACTACAGTACACTTCTAAGGGCTCTTCCAATAGACAAGCTTCCAAATACAAGAAAAAATACTGTCTTCTGGAAGTGAATTTGCCCTAATAATTTTATTTTTTTGTTTAGCTGGCAAGAATCAAAGAGTATCCTTTGTAAACTGCTGGTGCCCAGGCAGTATCACATACAAAAAAACACTGAGATCTGGTGGAGCCAGTCTTTTGATGCTTTAGAGAAATGCCATTCCAGAATTCATTTTTATCCTTTCTCGTGGCATTTCTTTAGCTGCAACACTTTTTTCCCTAACAATGTAACAAGACACCTTGCTTCTGTCATTGGCTGCTGAAGCATTTCAGGAAAAAAAAACAAGTCTCTACACCACAATATTAAAGGTGCCCCTCTATGGCTGTAGCAAAGGGACATGCATTCGATTTCCACTACCAAAACAAATAAACAAACGGGTAACAAATAAACATTGCATTTTGCAATTTCTTTATTACATCGTTTATCAGAAGTTTCCACTGTGCAGTACAATTCTAATATACCACATTAACAAAACAACAAACAACAACAAAAACCAAAAACAAACAAACAAACAAACAAACAAAAAAGAACACCCACAAAAAAGCCTACAAAAGAACATTTGAACTGGACCACAAACCAAAAGCCAAAATAACTAGGACTGACATGAAAATTATTCTCACCCAAGCAGTGGCTTTTAATAAAATCCTGACATTTTAAGCAGAAACAAAATTAATTTATTAATGAGGTTTCTTTATCACAACTTAAATGTTAAAATATTGTCTTTTAAAGGTCTCAAAATTTCTACTTCGATGCTTACGTATTCATTCTCCCACTTTCATCATCTTTTTACCCACCAAGTAGTTGAGGCTGACTTACTGCACTCAAAACTTTCTCTCCTCTCTTCCAACTTTCCATTTATTCTAGCAGAAATTATTAAACACCACCAAAAGTGTACCAGTAACATTTCATAGCCTTCCTAATTTACCTTTCTGAAATGTCTCTTCAGATTTTTTCAAATTTTATTAATTCTCAATTTTCTAAACTTGAACACTTATACACGTTTAACAAATAACATCCTCAGTCATATTCTTGTATCTTCCTAAATAAAGAAAAACACGAAAGAAAAAAAAAATAAACAAAATAAATCTACTCTTTCACCTCATGACTATTCATAAGATTCTGATTATTTTCAGATGTAGGATGAACAGAAGTTCTGTGTAAATAATTCATGAAACAGTAACCATACATGGTAGAAGTCATCTGCTGCATTTGGTGTCTGTGTGGTGTCCTTTCATAGTCAAAATGACACTAGCTAGTTAAGATACAAAACACAAGTTATTCTTAATCCGTTACTCCTCCAAAAGTAAAATGTCAACAGAGCTAGCTGATTGTACAGTATCTTTCCAAAGGATTACCGTATTCAGTCAACAGTTGACTCTTAACAAGGACAGAAAAAACAGGAAAAATAGTAACCAATATATAACACATTAAAATGTGACTCATGCAATAACAGTATGAGTGTATATCCCATTAATAATTCCTATTTTTCACACCTGTCCTTATGCTCTAATATAATTTATAAAAAACAAAACAAAAAAAAAAAAACACCAAAAAACACACCACCCCCCCCCCAAAAAAAAAAATTGGAATTGAAGTCAGGGAGCTCATTTGATTTTCATACCACCAGAAATGTTTGTTTTTCCTTATCCCACTCCATGCTTTCCAGGACGTCCTGACATTAAACGAGTTAAATAATTGTTTCTGAAAAGAAGTATGAATCTACAAGCAGACATCTACAAATCCATTCCCAAAATAAATGAGGATTTTGAACTCCTATTTCTAATGTTCATGAAATAAAACACGACAACTTACATACATACAAGGAGAAATACTCCTTAGAACACTGCCCATTCAAACGTGCCTACATGCTATCTATGCGCCAGAGAAAAACAGCAAGCCTTTTTTGCAGGAGGAAGAAAAGAACATGAAGACTCTTTAAAGCTCTTTTCTAACAGGATCAGGTAAAATGGTTCTGCTACAGTAAAGGAGACAGAAATACGAGCAGCTTGACTTCATCCTGCAGGTAGGGGGTATGTACTCACTCCTCTACCACCAGTCAGTCTTGCTCCTGAATTCTCATCTGACACACAGATTAAGGAAGGGTCAAACACTATAATATATTATAAACACCATGATTCCTACTGCCTTCTTTGGAATTGTCTGATATGATTAATTTGGTGTCTTCAGCAAAGTTTGCTATCTTACTTGAACCACCTGACAGGATTTCTTAGTGTTTAAAAGTGTGGTGGAAATAAACTGTGATTTCATGTACTGTATCAGTCTTGGAACTCTAGCACCTCACTTCCACTAGCAGCAAAGGAATGATCTTAGCAAAATATCTGCTATGTAGGTCACAGCACTGACAAAAATTTTATGATGCGTACCATTTCATTCCACTAAAGCTGCTTCTTACAACTATACCGCACATTCCATCTGTCATGCACTAAAAGGAAAATTCTACTGTTGTTTTCACTACTTAAAATATCCTAATATTCTTTCCATCCCTTCTGCTGAACAGGTATAGTATAAGTAAGTATTGCCAGCAGCTGCATTTTTGCATTGACAAGGGAGCCAAGTACTGCTTCTGGCACATGTGCAATAGGTTTGCCATCTCTGAAACATGGAATACAGAAGTTCCTTGCCCTGCAAGAGGGCAATACTTAGAGGCAGTTTTTCACAAAAGTATACCTCTAATTTGGAAATGAGATAATTTAACTGCCAAAAAAGAAAAGCTGTAGCTTCATACTATATCCAGCACCTCTCTTGAGTACAGCACATATTGCAGTAATGCGTCTGCTAGATTTAGAGATTAACTGTCCATTTTTCTCTAATGAGGATATGACAGCTCTCAGGATAACTACAGCGAACACTGACAATATAATCTCACAATCTTGCCGCAACTTTAATATCACCTTAACAATCAGCTGCTTTAAATAAATCCCTTTTCCTCTTTTGTCTAGTCTGGACAGACTGGATTTTCTGCAAGATGTATAAGACAGTGCTGTAAAGTGGCGCTGTCCAATACACTAACACTTTCTCTACTCTTTCCTCTCTTCATAGCAGCTTTATTTTGAAACTATGGAAAGCAGTAGCCCAGCCCTCTAGGTCAGGCAGCAGAAAATCTAAGTATCTTCTTAGTCCTTATTCTTTCTACTAATTCCAAATTGAACTAAAAAATCTGCTAAAATGAGCTCTTATCTTGACCTCACTGAAAAGCACAATCTTGAAAGAACCTGGGGGTTTGTTTTTTTCCCTCACTTTCCTTCTCAGCAAGGCCTATACAAGTTCCTTAGAGTGAGACAGCCTCTGTCTCTGGAAGTGTGCAAGACTATCTGAGATCTGCAGGAATCAATGCTGACTAGCACCTACTCCTGACACAGCAATATTTCATTACACTCACATACATCAATGCTGCCAGATCAGGCGTAGTAAATACAGAACAGCTGTTGCTATGATCAACTTTTCTGACAAGCTTCTTCTTAACTGCTGTCAGCAGATTCATAAAGGCCAGAACCTAATCTCAAAGGGCAGAACCTAATGCAAAGGGCATGCTTCTTTCTGCTGCTTAGTCCTTAAGGAACAACAATTTTTTTTTAACTTGCGGAAATTTGTTTGCATCCAAGTAAGAAGCCACGATATATGAAAAGATTCCCCATGAACAATGTCCTTAAGGAGGGAATAAAATCCAGCTTCACCCTCTTAAAACTATACTGACTTTACAACAATAAAAAAAAAAATCAGCAACCAGAAAATATGCTAAACACGGTTAAGAAGTTAATCTCCTCTACTGTAAAGACAGTTTCCAATGGCTTTGGAAACCATTTCTAACTCAAGAAAAAACACTATCCCATTGTAACTCTAATTGACTACATGACAACTATTCTTACCTGGATTGAACAAGGAATTTTCCAAACTAGACTGTAGCTCCCTAGAGCATGAATAAGATCATAAAATTGACGTCCCTCTTCTTTCGAGGCTTGAATTCTGAGCTCCGCTAACATAAGAATCAAACAAACAGGCAGAGGACAAGAAACAGCCCACGTATTTACTAACTACATTTTTTTCCTGTCATATCCAAGTACAGCTATCATTTCAGGCTATCTTTATAGACACACCATGAAGAACACAAATTATGAGCAATAAGGACCCAGAAACATTGAGCTAACCTTAGGCATGGCTACACAGACAAATTAATGAAAAGTTAAGGCATGGGTTTACAGACTACCTGCAGAAAAACCCAACGTAGTTGCTTTTTTTGCAGATTAAATAGGAAAACTCCTTCCAAAAAAAGAAAAAAAAAAAAGTAAGCTACCTCACAGAAACAATTTTCAACTTGTACAGAAAGCACTCCTACCGGGAATTCACACAGAAGTACTAATGAGCTGTAAAGGTACACTATAATTTACAGCTTATTAATTTCTTCAGGCAAACAAGCCCACAGGTATTAGCCATAGTCATCATACCACCTACTTCAGGTAGTGTTCTATCAATAAACAAGAATCAGCAACTTTCAACTCTTTGAATATTAAATATATTCTCCTCCCCATCCTTCTTACTTAGATGAGCTGCTTAACAAGATTTCTTTCCCTTAATTTTATGGGGAAACTAACTAGAAGGTGGTAAGCAGATAGGCACAAAGACATAATAATTCACTAATGCAGGGCTACATAAACCAGACAGGTTTCATCACTGAGGGGTGATCACTTTTCCAAGTGATTTTACCACTTGTGTAAAATCATCTTTTTAAAGACAAAAAAAGTGTTAGTGTCCTCACATATTCTTTGCTTGCAATATCTATAAATCTCATTCAGGGGAAAAACTTTTTCTGCAAAGAGTTTATAAACTTTGCATAATCTCATCACCACTGACACATTCATCTAAACTCCCTATTACCAAAATTATCCTCATGTCCCTCATTACACAAGAAGAATCAAGGTTATATACTACTGGATAGAAAGTGTTTAGATGGCAAGAATGTCTGTATACATTTGTCTTAATTTAATAACAGGATTTTATTACAAAGAAAAATACAACCAGGTGAACGTACAAAAGTTAAGAAAAATTTATTAGTGTTAATTAATGCTTGAAGGTAGAATTATGCTTCTTTCAATTGGACCCATTAAAAGGGCTTTAATATAGATTTGCACAGCAAGCTGAAGATTTTCAAGTGCAGATAATGAGGCAAGCTAGTACTATTTTAACCCCTCTGGAGTATAATCAGTTGATAAGGTTTTGAAACATTACAAGGTCTAGGACAAAAGGATTAGCTTTAGTTCTTCCAGATCAAAATTGAAACCTAATTAATTAACAATGTCACAGGAAAGGTTTATTGCTACTTTTACACATCTTCAATTTCATCTTCTAAGGAACACAGGTGAGGATATTTTAATTTATCTATTGCATGAATGGCAGAAGACTGAGTTCTTTGTTCCCACATTATCTTCTAAATTAATTGTTTATATTCTAAATTTTAATATATTTTCCCAAAACCCTCACCTTATTAAAAAAAAAAAAAAAACCACAAAAAACAACCAAAAACCCCAGTGATCTGTTTGAGACATAGACAAATATTATAAATTAAATATACCAGGTGGAAAATGTTTCCAAAGAAAAAGGAGAATGAAGAAAAAGATCGGCAGCAGTCACCCTTCAGAAGAAAAATAATAAAAAATGTAGAACAGTAAGTTACTTACTTAAAGGCAGCAGTTAGAAATTCTTTTCCTTGAAACACACATAGAAATTAGGGCACGTAACTACTGAGATAACTATTGAGAAAAGAGTTTTGAGCCACTGTGTAAAACAAAAATGACAGTAATATGATCAGTATAGCAATCTAGCCACCAACCTCAAAGGAGTGAGATTTTTACCACACAGCATGCAGAATAAATAGATATATGTCAGATGAGGCACAGCTGTGACTATCGAGACCAAAAGTTACCAACCAACTACAAAGGCAACAATTTAAAAAAAATGCAATAAAGGGAAAAATACAACGGAAAACTCCAATAAAACTAATTCAGGTGTCAGTAACAAATATCTACATGCATCACACCTAGGGTGTGATGAATATGGTTTCTTACTAGGGGAATTTTAAAAGGGCTGTTAAGCACGTCAGGACAAAGTCTAAGCAGAATACAAGAGATGAGAGATTTCTTGTTCTAGGGTTCTGTTGCTTCTGGCTGCAACATTAACTTACATAGATCTCAAATTACGAGATATGTCATTTATTTGCCCTTTTCCCCTTACTCATCATGGAGTCATACAATCTACTGCTCATGGCCACTTAGAAATTCCTAATAAATAAATGCCCTATGACAAATGATATTTTTGCAACTGTACAAAGTGGGAAGGGGAAGGGAAAATAAAAAGAAGAGATAATTGGATAAATCTCACCTTCCTAAATATAACAGATTGGTAGACTACAACACACAACTTTGAAGACTTGCTGTCTATACTTTACAGAAAAGAACTTTCATTTACATCACTGCCAAAACTCACAGTTTTAGAAGCAACCAATCTGCATGTTAGCTACACAAACATCTTTTTTCCTTTAGATGAACAAAGAAAGGACAATCCAGAAATATAAACAAGAATGCTCCTTACTACATTGTTGTCTGTGCTAGCTCCAGTTTTTGTTTACCAAATCACCAAAACCATACAAAAAACTCTGAAATTTATCTTCCTCCTTTACACCTATACACCTTTTATATATAGCACTGGCCACTGGCACTATCTGGTGCCCTTCACAACCTCCTCTCAGTCAGTGATGCTCTAAGGGAAGCTATTTGAAAGGGCTGCATTATAACATGAATCAAAGTTGCAATGATCACCAAAAAAAGCAGCTTCTGTCCTCCTCATTTGTTAACTCTTCCCATCCAGTTACCAAACCCTCCTTCCTCAGCTGGCATTTTTCCTTGTTTCTAGTTATATTTTCAGCCTTTCTACACTTCCAGATGATCACTCTATCACACTATCAACTTCAGATTTCTGATCAATTTCAATTTCAGCTTCTGAAATTTATCTGAAACCACAGACAGCAATCTCATGGAAATGCACGCTACAGGTTTAGAAGCTGCCACAACAGGCAGCTCTTCTTGAAAGAGCATTATTGCACATAAATTATAAACTTATTAAACAGGAATCTTCTCTTTCAGCTAAGGATAGGATAAAAATGCAGGAATAATCATGAATTGCTGGTTCATATCCGTTGGTTTTATTTTCACTCTCCACAACTACCTCAAAGGAGGATGGAGCGAGGAGGTGGCTGGTCTCCCAAGTAACAAGTGATAGAGCAAGAGGTAACAGCCCCAAGCTGTGCCAGAGGTAGTTTAGACTGGATACTAGGAAAAATTAATCCACATGGGTGATCACTACTCCTGGGAACGGGCTTCCCAGGGAAGTGGTGGAATCACTGTCCCTGGAAGTGCTCAAAAATCGTGTAGATGAGGCCCTTAGTGACATGATGTAGTGGTGGTCTTGGCAGTCCTTGGGTAATTGTTGGCCTGGACAATCTTAAAGGTCTTTTCCAACTTAGTTGATTTTATGTTTCTATAAAAATGATGCGGATTCATGCCTCAGACACATTACAAATCACACCTACAGCTATGAGGACATGAAAATGCACAGAAACTCCAGCCTCTGCTCTAATACAAAATAAAAAGATGAATAACCTCCTTTCAGACATGTTTCTTGTCAGGCAGCAGGTGTATCAGGTTTATTTTGAATAGACCAGAATTAGGTAAGCTCTGGAAACCTCAATATACACCACAACTTACCTCAATTCAGGCAAGACTTAGTAAAGGCCATCAGAAATGTGAGAAAGTCACTAATGATTTGCATTATGGGGCAGAGCCCACCTTCAGCAAGTTTGCTGATGACACATAACTGGGAGAAGTGGACAGAGGGTCATGATGATGGGCTCGAAAAACAGGCTGAAAGGAACCTCATGGAATTCAACTATGGAAAATGAAAAGTCCTGCACCTGGGAAAAAAATCCCCATTTGAGATTTATGGAGAAAAGGAAGGTGCAATATTTCTTGTTTTCTTCTGTTTCGTTCATTAGTTTTGGATTTCCTAAGTACTGTATTTCAAATACTAAGAAGGGTTCAAGAGCTTTTATTACTTTTGAAATAATTATTTTTATTTTTTAGGATATGTGCTCATATTTCCTCAATTTCACCAATGGCTTGGCCCAACACCTTGGGTTGTTTTTTTGTTTGTTTGTTTTTACTCATGCACAGCACTCTTTTTGAGTTAACAGCTCAATTGAGAATACATATAAGACTTATATATGACATATTGGATTTGCCAGTATTATTTTACAGTTTCTGCTAACAGTTAACTTAATAAATACTGGTACAAGTGAGTAACACCAAAACACATAAATGTATTTTAGCTGTAATGCTTTTAGTATTCTACATGTTTAGTTCTCATTACTCTAGTAAATGTTTTATTTTTGTATGAGTCAGGATGACAAACCTTTCCAAACCACACATTACAAATCTAAACATAGTCAGAATTCATCTAGATTGAAATCCAAGTTTAGGTTTGTCTATTAGGCAAAATAATGCAATGAATTGATAAAACTTTTCAGCAGAAGTTTCTTCTGAAATCACAGGAACTTTTCAGGTGAAAGGTCAACAGCCTGAACAACTCAGAATAGTTCAATACTTTGTCAGAAGGTTATCTTCTCTGAATCACCCGCAACTTTCACCTTAAGACACAACAGCAAACTATTTTCACATCTTACGAAATACAAATGTGATGCCAATGACAGAATTTTTCTGAACTGCTCTATTTAAGCATAATACTAACCTCTTCTAGGGTTTCTATTTTGCTGTCTTTGGCTTGCAAAATCTCTAAAACCCTTCTGTCCTTGACTTCAGCTTTCTGTTTTTCTCTGGAAACAAACAAAAAAAAATAGACACTTTATTAGTCATAATTTGCAGTTAATAATTTGAATTTTTCATGTCCTGATAATGAATGTCATTTTAAAGAACAGAAAATTAAATTATCTGAAGCTGACAGGCCTTGCAGAATTAATCAGGAAGCATATGGCAAGTGACAGCAAATTACATCTGTAAACAGCTAACACAACTTTGTTCAAAAAGATACAGAAGCAAGAGATCTTAAAATACATTTTAAGCAGCTGAAATTATCTGTCATATTCTTTCTCAAATGCAGGAAGTGCACTTGTCCATAGGCTTATCAAAATTCTTTTTTTCCTACTTGGCAATAAAGAGCCACTAAGCTGCTTGGCTTTGTGAAGTTCTTCTCTTAGCTACGTAGCATTTCAATGTCTGAAATGATACTTATAAACATCACAGATAACTATTTTACTATTTTCAAGAAGAAGAGAACCTGTAATTTTTTCGGGGGGGGAGGGGAGAGTTAAGACAGTTCAGGATCTTGATAATGGGGATGAGTAGAACCTCTCTATATGGTTAACAAGAGCAAGGCTATAATAATCTCTGCAACACTTCGTAGAAAGCCAGCTCATGAGTCATTAACACTTCGTTTAACAAAACACTTAGTTTAACAAAACGCTTAGTTTAACATATCATTCCTATCTTACTTCTTGACTGAGTTTTAAATGTTGATGCCCTTATTGGCTTTTGTTTTTTGCAGAAAGAAAACAAATGTTGTGATAATAAAGCTACACAGAGATCCTTAGCACAAGACAGCTAAGTTTCTATCATGTATCTCTAACAAAAGAAACACGTATTCTGAGAAACACATATTCCCTAAAAATAGCCAAACACTTCAGGCATTCCCACCACCCCAGGCGACAAGCAGAAAACTCAGTCAGAATTATTCCTGCCCTCACAGTACACTTAAACTTACATCATGGCTGGGTATAAGTCACCCCTGGAAGCCAGAGAATTACACTTGCACAACTTTCACTCTACTAAAGTGAGAATGCTTCAGAGGCGGAAGGGAATGCAAGAGTGGTACCCGTAACTGTAAATCTGATCAAAAACAGATGAGAAGATCCAGCTGTGCACAAAACACTTCATCTGATGAAGCACTCTGTAACAGTGACTAATGAGGATAGTAGATATACGGACAATTACTTTTCTCCATTATTACGTATTACTGCATATTTTATTGCTATAAGTGGTTTTAAAGGCTAAACGACACTGCCCCCACAGGCCATCCAATAACATGCTTTTTTAAATAAAGTTCTATGACTGCTAAAGTATCTAGTCTTATTTTGAGTAAATAAAGAATTAAATAAAAATGGTAAGGAATTTACAGCAAGGTTTTGGGAAACCAAGGTCTCAAGGCATCATAACTCTTAAGTAGTGCTCTTGTACTGCAAATACAGCAGCACTGATGTGTTGTAGCATTTGAATAAAACTAAGAAAAACCTAGATGTAAAGATACATATTTAAATTACATTTAGCTAGGAGAAATAAAAATACATGGAAACTTAAGCAGTTATATGGCATTAAAAAAAAAAAATCTTCCGTAAAGAACATCACTGAGGAGCCATAATGAGCAGAGATAAATGAAACCATGAATATTCAACAAGTATTCCAAAAGGCATTTCATGTCTGAAAGTAATTTAACATTTTAACTGAACCAGAAACTTAACAGAAAAGTGCACATAAGATCCTGACCTCAAAGCATTTGATCACCTGCAATCAAAAACATCAAGTAATGTCACAACAGGTTGCTAGGAAGACATGAGCAATGAAATACTTAGCCAGTTTTTCATAGTTTCTCTTTGAACATCTATTAAAAACTGAACTAAATAGACTGCAGTTAGAGAGATCCATGCAAATACGGAGTCATCTGATGTACTCCAAAGGTTACACTGTGACATTCTTTCAAAAAAGAAATAAAAAATATAAAAATGGAAACACAAGACAGAAAACAACAGGTTTCATAACAGACCACAGTTAAGGAAACTGACCTACCCTGCTTATAATGCATAGTTTACAGAAATCCCATTCTTAGGTTTTAAAAAATGGTAAAAGACTTCCTAGTAAGTTTATAAAACTTAGTAAAACATATTAAGAAACTTTAAAAATTAGCAGTTAGTAAGGAAAAATGTCTGTAAATAGACTGTTGGTATAATACTTATCACAGAAGTTTGATCTTCCTGAAACATGCTGCTCATGACAGGTACTGAACATTACTCCAGAACTTAAACAAAAAATGCTCTAGTATAAAAATACCAAAGCTTCTTCACACTTAATTACTTTGCTGTGGGGCCCTTAATGGCTATAAAAAATTACCCTTTTTCAAAGATAAATGTTGCAGCACACAAACCCCAAATATTTTGGGAAGAAGGTATCTCTCTCCCATAAGCACATTATATTATAATCTATTCGAGGAAGTAAGAGACCTATATTAATCTATGTCTAAACTGTAAGTATCATAACACTCCAGATTTTCTCAGGTCTTAATTACAGCTAGACAATTTAAGAATATATGATTAGAGACATACATAACTACTTCATCCAAAATTTTAAGAGCTTCACAAGACAAAAGGGAAAGCACATATCTACTACAAAGTACTTAGAATTGTAATGTGTAGACACAGAAAAAATACACACACACAAGCTCTACAAACCACTGAATACCATTGCCTCCAGCCCTCAAAAGCATCCTGACCTTAAGCACTAGCTGTCCTATCAATTCTTTGTTCCCACAGTGATATATTTCCTACTCCATGTTAAATCACCTGTTTTATATTTCTACTTTAAATCATTGCTCTAATCACTCATTCTGTATCTACACCCACAATATACCACTGTCTCAGCCACGATATCATCACTTTGGATTAACTGATCCGAAAAACTGTGGGTAAGGTAGATTTCCCAAAGCAAGGCTCAAAACAACTCTACCACTTGGAGTACTGTGTACAGTTCTGGTGTCCTCAGCATAAGAAGGACATGGAACAAGTTCAGAGGAAGGGTGGAGCACCTCCCATATGAAGATAGGCTGAGAAAGCTGGGGCTGTTCAGCCTGGAGAAGGGAAGGCTGCGTGGAAACCTCATAGCAGCCTTCCAGTATCTGAAAAGGGCCTACAAGGATGCTGGAGAGGGACTCTTCATCAGGGACTGTAGTGACAGGACAAGGGGTAATAGGTTTAAACCTAAATAGCGGAAGTTCAGGTTAGATATATGGAAGAAGTTCTTTACTGTGAGGGTGGTGAGGCACTGGAATGGCTTGCCCAAGGAAACTGTGAATACTCCATCCCTGGCAGTGTTCAAGGCCAGGTTGGACAGAGTCTTGGGTGACATGGTCTAGTGTGAGGCATCTCTGCCGATGGCAGAGGGGTTGGAACTAGATGATCTTAAGGTCCTTTCCAGCCCTAACCATTCTATGATTCTACAGTTATGGAGTTTTGTTTTGGTTTTTTTTATTTGGTTTTATTTATTTATTTGTTTTAAAAGAGAGAACAGGAAGAAAATTAATAAGCCAGCCAAGAACCAAGCAAAAGAACAAACTGCTCTGGAGAACTGAAAAATAGTATGCACAGCTAATTCTGGTGTATTACTGGTAGTCAGGAATTTATGGAGGCATATGACTTTACTACCAGGCAGCACAAAAGAAGCTGGAAGAATAAAGCCTGGGACTAGAGAGAAGAAACAGACCGTTGTTAAAGCAAAAAATGTGCTTGTAACACAGGCAAATAGTAGTCAATGGTTCAAAGTGCATTTCTAATTAAATGCAGTATTTTCCCTGTTTATCTGATGCTCAAACAGTCCTTTAAACAAAGCTGTCAAGGAACAAAATTTATAAATACAGCTCTATCATTATGATAATTAGGAGGAAAAGTTTAGAGTAAACTCAAGAGGGTTGGCTTTCTGGGGTTTTTTTCAGACTCTCTAGATAGCACATCCTGTAGTAATGCCCCCAAAAATAGTTCCACCAGTTACCATTCAGAGATAAATGACAAATGTAAAATCCTAATTATCACAACTTACACATACACTGAAACCTCATAAGGAACATTATCAGCAGCTTCTGGTGGCATAGGATGGCTTCCAATGCTCATTACAGGACAGCTCACCACAGACACCCGAGGTAGTATGACTGACTGGATATTACCTATCGTATTTCGATCTGCTGTTGCACCTTAAAATGAGACTTTGTAAGAATACAGCAATCACCTCCTGCTTTTTAGAAGGGTAACAAATATTAAGAAAAAACTTCAACTGAATTTATTAAATGAGCCATTATGTATTTACAATATATTTTAAAAAATCCACTGGAATACTGGGGGAGGGGTGAAATCAGGCACTATCAAGAAGCTGATGATGATCAATGACTGAGACAAACTCCTGTTTACCTAATTAGAACCACTTATGAGCAATAATTATGTGACTTAAGAATATTTGCAGACTTCCTTAGGATGAAAAATGGAGTGAAGAGAGGCTATCAATTTGTACAAGTTTTAAGCTTCAATCAGTTTTCCCATGAGTACTACCTATTTTAAATGTTTAACACAGATATATTTAGCTACAAGGATTATTGAGACCCAGCTTCACACAAAAATGAAGAAGCAAGAAAATATTCTTAAACTTATCACTTTTCCTATATGAGATTTTTTTTTCCTGTGTTATGCTATACTCTACACAACAGGACAGGATAATATTTTTGAGGTTTGGCACATTTTAATGGCTTGTCAAAAATGAAACACTGGACTATGAGGAACCATTAAACTATAAATAAGGTACTTAAAGATGTTAAAAATCAAAAATCAAATTAAAGTTTGCAGAAGTTTATAAAACAGTACACTTCCTAAAATTTTCAGCAAAAGCAGTCTGGGAAACAAGGCATCTTGTATCCTATCACAGGTTTCAATCAGCCAAATTAACCATTTGTAAAGAAAAAGTAACTCAGAGGTTTATATATTTACGTCAGTTTTACATCAATCAAATCAAAATAATTTTAAATAATAAATTGAATTTGCTGTTTACATGTTTCATTGAATATGTCCTTTCAGTTTTACAAATAGAAGGATTTTCAAAAATTAAAAAAAATCCATCTACAAATTTGGCTTTAAATAGAAAGTTAAATTTACATTGCAAACTTTGGGCTGTGTAATAAAAGAACAAAGGCTACATTTCAACAGCGTACCTATATTTCAGTATACAACTAAAAATTAACTGTTTCTAGAAATATTAATTCTGAAAGGTCCTTTTAATCTGAAGAGCTGCAGAACTAGAGAGGCTACAAAGCATTCAAGTCGATTATAATCTCTGCTGGTCTTACGTCTTCTAACTATTTCACAGACAGACTTACACAAGTGCATACAATGTTGGTATTAAATAGACAATGAATCACCCATGTGCAAAGACAAGCTGTAGAGTACAGACTGTCAATGTTACTGTAAATATGGCACCAATATTGTAATTTACTGTGTACAGCCACATCCTCGTGGTTGCACAGTCTGTGGTTAGCAGAGACAAAGCCTATGCCTCAACCTTTCAACTAGAAACCATACTGTGTTTTTATGTACCTATTAAGAAGAGATTAAAAAATAGAGCTAAACAGTTTTTGTTTAATAGGGAGTTTACTTTCACCTCAGATTTTAGAAGATCTTTATATTTCATGACAAATTATAATTGATGCATATTATCATTTTTTTCCCTTTAATATTTACACACAGTACTTTAAAGATTTAGACAGCATGGAGCAAAAAAGAATTTAAAATGATAACACATATTTTGCCCAGAAGTTATTTCCTATAGAAAAAAACTGCATACACTTTGGTTTCTTTATAAAAATAATATAAGGCTTTAATTTTAAAGAAAAATTGTAAAATTAAATTATTCCCATAGTAAATCATTTATAGAACTAGTTCTATCTTCCATGGTATGTATCAAAATGGAAAACCATCATTACAGAAATGTAATTTTTCTTGCATCTCTAACTTGATTGCTTTAATTCATTAGACAATTTAAGGCCTCTTATTTTAAGCAATGTACATAAAATACTAAATATATTTTTACACTAGAGTAGTAAAGATAATAGTGACATTTTTCCCTAATAATTTTCCAAACATTTTTCATCTAAAATACACAAGTCTCTTACAGTGTTCAAAATATCAGCACTTCAGAACAGACTGCTTTAACATCTGCACATCACCAGGGTTTCCCCCAAGGATTTTTAAATGATGCCTGCCTGTGCTGAATAAAGTGCTAACTTGCACCTTGCATTTCAAACTGTGTCCTGAGCAGCCATCCAGTTGGTACAACACCAGCTGAATTCCCAAAGGCCACTGTTCAATCAGGCTTGACTGCAATTATCATGTCAATATTTTGTGCTCCGATATGCAGATATGCACACATGCAAGCTGCATAATACTTTCTTCTCCATGGAATGTTGACTTATGTTCAATGTTCTGAGAATTTTTAATGAAACAGGATATTAAACTTTCATCAACTGTAGAAAATCACAATTATTTGACCTTAGATAGAAAGGTTGTACTCTTATGCTCTATTATTCTGTCCATTTTATTGAGTGATAATAACTAGGGAGTCCACTTTATTTTAAACTCAGGTGACAAAATGGGAACGGCCTTTAAAAACACCTTAGATGTTTTTTACTTCCTCACTCTCTTGTCATTCTATTTCCTGTTAATTTGCATGAGAATAAAGCAGTGAGTGGTTTAAGAAAGTTTCTACAAGCTATCATCCCTTCAAAAGATGCAAGATACAGTTTTAAAAATATTTTTCAATTTACATTAGCAACCTATATTGATCATTCATACAGCACACTCTTTTACATAAAAAGTACTTGCCATTTTTAGTACATCTGCATACCATGAGTCAGTGAGGAATCTTTGTCAACTTGTTTAATGTTTCTTCCATGATTTGTTATTCATAGGATGTAGCAAACCACAATGTAAATTCCTGTGATTACTTTTCCAAAAACTCTTCTATTATTTCTAACCGCTTGCTCTTCAACCATGTTTTCACACATGTGTACACCTATGGAGATGTCACTCCTCAGGAAGAACAACAAAATTCTCTCTTAACCACTGGCACTAACATTCAGGTTGCCACTGTTTCTCAGAGTGGCCTGAAATAATCTGTTCTTGCTCTTTGCTAAGACTTGCAAGACAACGCACACTTAGAATTTAGGTGTGGAAAAACATTAATATAAGGCAAGCTTGCCAAATGCAGCTATCTGCAAAGGTATCACCTAGTGTAATACAATCCCCATTTACATCTACCAAGTCTATGGTATCACTGCCACAGCTCAAGCATTAATGAATCCTGCTACATCTCCCGTCCACAAGAAAGGGGTCTGCTAGAAGCCCTAGAAGAAAATTAAGTCAGTTGACCTGTCAACATTACATGTATTGTAAGAGAAGAGTCTTAAAGGAGAGCTCTCCAAGTTTACAAAAATATTTCAAAACCTTTGATACACTCACCTGAATCCCAACTCTGAGTTTACACGTGCATTTACCTGTAAAAGGTACTTTCTAACACTGTTTTTTTCAGCTCATCATCAAAAACAAACAAAAAAAATACTGTTTCAAAGGGCAGTGAACTAGAAATAGCATGCTCTTTATATAATACTGAGATCAATAGTATTTAAAGTAGCTGCAAAGTATTCTAACATGAGTAGTACTTTTACAATGGCTTGTTTGAAAATACCTGGAGGCTTTTACATATCCCAAAGGCATTTCTCATTTGCACAGTAAAGATCATTTTTTGTTTATATCTGAATATTAAAATGGGAATATAGTTACAGTTATCCAGCAAGAACTGCAAAGCCTGCTGAAAAGTAAAATATCATTGATGTATTACAGGAATCAACAGCACGGCCATAAAGCGATACTAGCTACATTTTTACAATTTTAGGGAGGGTGAACTTCTATTTTGGGACCATGAAAGCGCTTTAAAATAGGAGACAAATAATGGAAACCTACTATTAATTCCCCCTTATTTTCCCCAAATTATGCCTTCTACATTTGCCTGGTTTCTTTGAGAAAAAGATATTCATAAGGAATTGTCTAATGCTACAAATATAAATTACCTGACTGTATGGCTAGTACTGCCTACACAATTTCTCTTAATATATATATTTCTTCTCTTTTCTTCATCGCACACCCATGGTGTACTAGGTTGATAATGAGCATTTTGCCCTTTCACACCAGCACCTTTCCATTGCTGCCACTGTTACCCTCCTGAAGAAAGCCTGGCTGTTGTTTTCAACAATTTGAAGACTGAAATCCACTGGACAATATTGTTTGGTTCATGGTATGTATGATCTCAGATACACATGATCACGCTTCAGTTCTGTCTGCTTCCATTATGTAGATGGCTTCTGATCTCAGGAAGTCTCTAACAAAAATGTGGTGGGCACTGAAGGTTTCTCGGAATTCTCTATGGAGTTTTTGGTGGCAAGAACAGCATGAAAAATGAAGCTACGCAAGCACCGGTGGTATCCATGACACAAACAGAAACAACAAAATGCTTAAATCCATTTCATTCTGTTTGCATCTATCTCAAAATCTCCAAGAAAGCCAGGGCAAAATGGAAAATGCTACCAGTTTGGATACAACCAGATCGATGTTGTTCTTAATACAGATGAGAATGAAAAATGTCTCTTAAGACTTTAACTGGTTTTTATCATACTTCAGTGTAACTTTTCAGTTTTTAATTTTTGAGTGATACAAACAAGTAAAATACAGCAAAATAGGTTGTGACCAGCCCAGATCTCTCAAGTGAAATGCGTGACCAACACAGATCTCTCAAGTGAAATGCTTCAGGAATCATTTTGCTTATAACTCTGACTTGATAATCCCATCTCTTCACCCTCTAAATACACCTATTTTGCCTAGATTAACAAACCCAGACAATCACTTGTCCTGGAGTTTTCTGGACAGCAGCAGTGCTAGGAAGCAGATCCCCTGCAAATCTAATCAATGTATTGAAACCTAGATAAATTGACACTATAGTCTATTTATAGTTTATTTATAGGTTTTTATGCTTATAGATAAAAAACAAACAAACAAACAACCCATCCTGCTATACGGTAAGGAATAAGACAAAAACTTTTCTGAAAGGATGAGAATGTGAATAGGTACAGTCACAAAAGAGAAGCTACTAAGGAAAAAATAATGGCAAGTTACAGGTGAAAAAGTTAGGAGAGAAAATATGGGGCTGTAATTTGGTTGTTCTGAAGATTCACAAGCAAATCTGGGCTAGAAATTATTTCCAAAGAGGCAATTAGACTGTTCTCAGGCAAAAAGAGATGAACCTACATCAATTAAAGAGAAAAATATACGTGTCAAGTCAAAGCAACCCCAAAGTTCAAAGTCATGATTTATAATAAAACTAATATATACTGAATGGGTTTTAGCCAAACCTGTTCCAGGATTCTCTGGTGTAATGCTAATACCTAAAAAGATGCTGTAGAAGCAAATTGTTCTTTCATTATTCCACAACTCTGAGAAGCATGGGAACAGTATGATACAGATGCATAGCCTTGAGTTCACAAGAGGTGTTCTAAAGCATTAGTGTTTTTCTGAAAGAAGACAATGCATGAAAAACTACACAAGCACCTTAAGAGAAGTATGTTGTCACACACACTGTCAAGGAACAGTACCAAACACCAATCTACAGAAAGTGCAAAGCATATACAAAATATAGCTTTACCTTCATATAGAATAGGCCATTACTATACATCACATTTCTGTAGGAAGTCTTTTGATAGGCTGAAGATGACATTATTAAAAGGGTTTCACAAACATTTCCTACCACTGTAAAAAAAATCAGCTCATTATCATGCTTGCAGCCATCAAGGTGGTATATAAGAACCCCACATTCTTTGTATCAATTAGGATAATGCACACATGATTATCAATTTCTGTTCTAAATAAAGTATAAAATAATTTAAAGCAAGGGATAACTATCAAGCATAAATATCTTCCTAGACAGGAAGAAGGATAAAAAAAGATGACAGACTGTATCCTATATAGGCATACAATTCAAGAACTCCAAGTAATTAATTGCATTCATCACTATTTAAATGCACACTTTCTAACATCTCTATGCTTCAATTTGTCCTAATATCCTGATTATTTTTATATGCAACACAAATAAAAAATGTCAGTAAGCCTGAACACCTGTTTCTACCCTACTAAGCTTCATGTGAAAGCAAAAATTTTCCATATTGTTCAGCTATCTACAAAACATGGCTAAGACAAACTAATATTTTAAGCTTTTCAACATAATTGTGCTTATGTATTTGTAATGTATCTTTACATACATTAAATACTATATTTATATATTTTAAGCAGTTTTTGCATTTTTTATGTTTGAAGAAGAAAGATATGAAGAAAGATATGTAAGTGCCCTCTAGTGCACTTTCAGTGCACTCTAAGTGCCCTCATGAAATTATGACCAAATTTTATCATGAAACAAGTCAGTAAGAATGTGAATTTCAACATAAATGATGGATGCTGTTATTCTGTTCCTATGTCTCCCTTGTGTATTAAAATTACTTCCCAAACCACAACATGCAAGCAACATGAAAGTAATATACTGTCCTAACAGACAAGCTATTTCTCTCTGCAGGTCAGTGTCCCATTACAGAACCAGAAGTTATTTAACATAGCATTGGTGAACAATGTGAACTCCCAGGCAACAGCAATCTTAAAACAAACTGCATGTGCTTACACCTTCAAGTTCTTCCCCTGTATATAAGCGCTCTATGATATTAGCTCTAGCTACGTGATCACACTATTTTTGGCCAAAATTTTCATTAGCTTTATGCATAAATGACTTTATGCTTTATGCAGAAAATGGGACAACACCAAAGTGAATCCACTCCCAGCTGAAGAGCTTAACACTTTAATGCGTCCAGGAGCAGAAGAATGTTTACGGATCAAGACCAGAAAGGAAAGATGTGAACAAACAAAACATGCCTTCCAAGATCAAAGCACTGAACAGGAAGCCAAAGGAGACTCCTGGCTCTATGACAAGCTTTCCAAGTAATGTTGAGAAGCCATTTAAAGAAGTTAAACTCCATTTAAAAACAAAACAAAACAAAAACAAAACAAACCCAACAACAAAAAAACAAACTTTTTTTGTTTTTTAATATCAAACTCATGGCACCCTGAGAGACAGAACAGACAAAACTTTTGACCATAAGAGAATCAAGTGTTTGAATTCTGACACTCACATTACCAACTCATTCCCATTCCCCTCTCTGGCCCTCAAAAATTCTGAATTTGTAAATATTAGCATTCTGTTCAATCACATACTGTGATTATTACCTAAAATTTATAGCAATCAGATGATAGTATGTAAGTACCTTGAGGAAATCATCATTAATATCCTCAGAGGAGTAATAATTTAACCGCATAGTCATTTCTTCTGTTACCATGTCTTAGCCCTTTAGCTCCTTAAGAATGTGGATAAACATCATTTATGTATAATTGCTATCCAACATTTATGACACCAAAAAATATCATTTACCTCCTCTGGCTCTTTCAGTAGAAAAACATAATATGTAGTACATTAATAATTCAAAAAATTAACTCAACTGCAGCACAGCAACCACACTGAGAATGTATTTTGAAGTATACTTCAACTTATACCAAAAAAAATGGCAACTTGCAACATATTCTATGTACTCTTGACAAAATTTAACAATGAAATTTTTGTGACATATTTAAGAAGATAAAGAATATATTATTAGCAGAGAGGGGGGTTGTTTGCTTTTGTGTTTAGTATCATGCTAAATCAATGAAACTCACCTTTCCACCACCAAGCTGACAGCTTGAGTAAGATCTGGACTTGACACTTGTAGGTGTTTCCACAGAGACCACACAAATTCTTTATCAGCCTTAGAAATGGGAAAAGAAGACAAAAATATGTCAAATGTATGCTACACCGTTTATAAACAAAAGTTATACTGTGTATATTCAAAAGACAATTACAAAAAAAATCCTATTCTAGTGAGAATTCCCTACAAATTACTCACTGTCCCGTGAATAAAAAAAACATTGCAAACAATTCTCTTTACAGCTTTAACTACTCAGAATTTTGAAGGAAGACAAAAGACCTTCAACAAAAAGAGTATGTAATGTGACATAAAGCAGCAGAAATCACTGTTATTCAAACAAGGCTGCCTTTTGCTGCATCAATTACTACTACTTCTAGCAGCAGAACACAATTTGTATTAATAAACACTGAGCCTGGAATATGTGCTTCAACATGATGTTACAAACTAAAACCATATACTGTGATAATTATATAAAAATACTGATGGATGGGGAAGAGGCTGGAAATCAGATGAGAACAAGAAGAAAGCATACATACATAAACCATGGACTGGACTTAGGACCAAATCTGCTAAAAAGAGCCTAACATAAAATTAGATATTAATAAGCCAAAATCATCATATTGGTAGCTAGGTCTATTCAACAGGAAAAATCACAGGAGTGCAGCTTTTTCTAGCTTTTTGAGTGTTAAAGATAAATAGAATTTGCATGAGGGAAACACAAGACTGAAACAGAAAACCAACACTGTTATAGCTATCTATTTCCCTGCTTCCTTCTTCTCCCAAGTTTCTGGAACCTAATCTACTAAGATACCACAGGGATCATCAGTTAATCAAAACCCCACTAAAATCCTCTAAACAAACAACACAGTATATCTCATCTCTGCACAACTCTATCTTAATTCTAATTACTAAATGAAACAGAAGAACTGAATTCCTAACTTCACCTCTGCTGTTTGGTTTTTTCATAGGTTTGCAACTTCATTTCTTCTTTTCTTGATTCCTCAATTTTCTAAGAATAACAGATTGCACCTTTGGCCACAGCCCATCTAACACACAACACTATAGTCTGACAGATCTCACAAGAGTTAGTAAATACCACATACTGGATGATCAAAGTAAATCTCAGGAGTAGAAACTGCTTTTCATATTTCTGCTATCTTTGCTTTTCATTTGCTTCCAATCAGTTTTGCCTTCTAGAAAGCAGACTTGAACTGTACAAGCAATACCAGTTCCAGCGCATAACAATCACTCCATCTTAATGCTTCTCTTTCTTCAGAAGACAATGACTATCTTCAATATGAAATCAAAAGAGCTAATGCTAGCAGACTTTTCTCAAGATTTATCAGTGTATTGAGTCTAAATTATTTTATCAAGATTAATACTGCAATATAACACTGGACTATGGATTTAACAAACTTTAACAATGATTGCAGAAGGAGAGATGGTTGTACTTATTTTCTCCGTGATTTATGAGGAAAGCCCCAAAGTGTGCTTTCTTTTAAAGTTCTGCTGTGTCTTTCAATTCAAATTTAGAAACGCACATTTTGAATTTTAAAACCACATACAGAAGCAAGGTAATGCTGAACGAGCATCCTGAATACAGGGAAACATACGAAAAACACTGAGCAAGTGAGAAGTGAGGCATTTTATGTGTATTGGTTTAAAATATATCTTCCTCTTTCAACTACTGCAATTTTGAGTTTACACTATTCATATTATTAAATGCCATCAACTTTTTCAACCAACCAAGGAAGGAAACTTTATGGAGATTTAATGCCCTATCAAAGTACTGCTGTAAACCCAGAAAAATGTACCTGCCTACTGTAAGAATGCACACTGACAAATCTGACTAGCTTTCCGATTGTGTTAGAAAGTAAATAAACCCAAGGCTCTGGCCACAGAGATACTACAATTCAAGACTATTATCAGCTTATGCAAACCTTGACTGTAGCAGAGCTTGTCTTTCATAAAAACAGAGAAATTTCATCTAACTACCTTTGTAGGATGCACACAATTTCTATAGTGTTGACATTGAGACTTAATTTTTTGCATTTCCAAAAAAAAAAAACCCAACAAAAAGCTTTGTATAGAAAGAAATGGAGAATATGCTGTTCTTTAAATACACTTGAAAGGAAAGTAATCTTCCTCTAACCAAATTCTGCCAGCAGTGGGACTCTTTTCAAAACCAAAAGCGACCCTGCTGTGTGCAAGCAAACACAGTTATTAACTGGATTACAGTACACTATAGTCCATGACTACATTTACTTTTTAAAGAAAGGTAACAACAGAAGTGAGCCATATGACACATAAATATGAACTCAAATGACCTCGTATCAGTACTCAAGTCTTTATTCAGTAGAAGTGCTAAAAATAAGTTCATTTTCAGCTATGAATAAGTTAAAGGACAAAAAGTAAGCATCATATTAATTAGGTTATGCAGTTCATGCCAAAAAGATGGCTAGCCATCTTTTTTTTTTATTTTATTCGTAAATTACAGCCTCTCATTGTGTGCTACCACCTTATGCCACTTAATACCCCGAATTCTATGTATCCAGATTGAAAGGCAATAAAAAGTGTGCACTTCTTTCATGTGTCCTCAAAAAAGTCACCATCTCCTGAAAAAGCCTTACCATGCTGCCTGGAAAGCCACAATGTACACACATTGTGAACCAGACATTACCTGATCCTTCCAATGCATAAACAGAACTAAAAATATAAATGTTTTTGAAAACTGACGCAGGCCTCCAAAAAGCATTAGTATCTATGCAGAACATGGATTCTGAGCAATTTTAACATTTCAAATTACCATATATTTAAGCTGGGAGCCCATCAAAGAAAAAACACAAAGCTAAACAAAACCTCACTAAATAATAGCAACGGGAATGTGATTTCTTTCCAATTATTTATAAGGGCAGCAAGCTAGCTGTTCTTCACTCTAAATAGCACCACACATTAAGGAAATCTTTAAACCACACTGGAGGAATAAACCACTATTTCTAACAAATTATGCATAACTAATTTCAAAATAATTTTATTTCAAATATCTCAGCTAATCAGAATATGAAGAGCAAAACAAAACTGATAATAGTGCTTGAATATTTTTATATCTTTAATAAACAATTCACTGTGCATTTTTACACTAAGCTACTTAAAACCACTAACAAATTATTCTAATGCCCATGCAGTCATTACAGCACAGAGAAGTCCAAATATAATATTATCAACAGTATTTCACCTGCAAAAGCTCAAAAAATCTTGAGTCAAACAAACTTTTTGATGCTGCTTTATGAGCTCACTAGCTTTGTTGAGCTCAGTTTTGTTTACCAGTTTAAAGATTTTGATTTTCTTACCATCATGCTTCCTTACCTTTTCTCTTTACTGTCCTCTATACAAGACCATATAAGTAGCTGCTGGATTTTCCGCTTATTTATTTATTAGAAAAGCTGAGCCACTTAGGCTTCTGCACAACTCCAAAAAGCATTATCAAGTATAATGAGTCACTGCAAGGGCAGTGCTGCCTGTTATTGGACCATGCAGGTTCCTACACACTCCAGGTTGAAGCTGGAGAACACCACACTGCATCAGGAGAAGGAATAGTGAACAGCTTGCAGATATATACTTCTAAGCACACCATTTTTCCATAACAAAAAAAAATAACAAACAAGGACAACTAATATAACATATAGTGAATAATTCCTAATTAATAAATTAGATACAGATGTATGTACAATAAAAAACCCAAGAAGTTAGATGTTCACATTCCTCCTGTAATTTTTGCTGAGTATGCAGCATTGCTGAATATTGAGTCTCTGATAATTTAGTTTCTACCTAAACTTTGCCAAGTCTCCTATGTTTCAATGAACATTGGTCTTCCTAACAAGAACACACTCAGGCACAAATGATCTCTTTAAACTGAATAAGCAGTTCAGATTAACTTCAAAGCACCTATTCCACAGACTACTTTCGAAGTTGCTCAAGTAAGAGTAAAATCAACTCCAAGTTGTACTTACGTCAGTGCAATTGCCACTTCTTATGCAACTAAGTTCTGCAATATTTCTGTCTGTACTGAAACAACAGCAGATAAAGTAGGAATGAAAAAGCTATCCAAACCTGCACATTAAAAAGGCTTGCTTGCCATAAGGAATGTTGAATGTCAACAGTGTGCACTAAATAAACTTCCAAGCAACACTTTAACAGAACAGACTAAGTACTGTCCTCTCAAAAAAAAAAAAAAAAAAAAAAAAGAAAGAAACACACATCACAAACAAAAACATTCCCCATTCCCAAGTCATCTGGAAATGAGTAAAAAATCACTGGAATTTCCAGAAGTTACTACTGCAGGCTGTGAATGAGCCCACACAGGACTATAAAGCAATGCTGTAATTATATCAACAAATACTCTAATCCAGATCGACAGAATACCTTTCACTGCATATTTGTATTTCTGTAAATGTGCACAAAACAAAGCAACGTTCTGCCAAAGTGGACTTCTGCCGAAAGAATAATGACACAACTTAGTCTTCAAATACATATTACCAGTGGATTAAAAAAAAAAAAAAAAAAGACACGTCCCCTACAGTTAGGAACCTATGAACTCTATTACATAAAAAGTTTACATGGAGATGTACAAAATTTATAACAAACATTAGTAAGACATTAGTCAGTAAATGGTAAGTTACCATAAAATGAGACTTTATGCTCTTAAAATGACAAATATTTTAATAGCTAAAACTGTTTCATCTAAATCTATAACTAATTATGCATTTTGTATAACAGAATGAGTATTAGCCAGAACTTACCACAGTTTTAAAATGAAAAGAAGTTTAAACAGCCATTTTAAGCTCTTGGCTCAATTAATGAACTTGGTAAGGCTGTTCCCTGACTGGTCTTGGGAGCCAAATGATTTCTTTGAAATAGGGCTGCTTAGACTGTCTGAAGTTGGCACAGAAAAACACTGCAGCTGTCAAGGCCTGGAATGTATCAATCTTCAGCATACCCAAGGAAGATCCAGCCTACTCAAGTGTATGTTAACAACTCAAGAGGTCAGCAAGAGTGTACCTTGAACAGCTGAGAACTTACATATACACAAGGGAGAATACAGATGTCATGTGATTTAAACTAAGATTCACAACACATCTAATAACAAAGACGTTCACCCTGCAATCAAGTTCACACACTAGAACTGAAGAATTCTGAAATAAAAACCAGTGCACTATGCATCCTCTGAAAAGTGAAATTTTCCCTCAGCCTGCAGTGAAAGTAATTCTAGTTCATCATCATACTTGAAAGATACAGAAATGAAAAGTACCTTAGGTCTTGAATATGTTCTTTACAAAGCAAACTGGATTTTTCTCACTGATTTTTAACAGCTGCAAGCTCAGAAGCAGAGACAATCATAAGATGAGCCACTGACTAAGGCTGTATTGTCATGACCAGCTACAGCAAAAGTATTTGCTTGCAAATAAAGTAGTGAATTTATTAAACATTACTGTAAGTCACAAAACAAAGAATCCCTGTGACTTCTAAGTAAAGATACACATTCTTACTTCAATTAAAATAATTTACTTTGCAAAAGAAAATGAAGTATAAATACCACTCTGGATACTTGATATCAGTAGTATGTAAAACTGTATCAATATTGCATACAGTAATTTCATGGAATCACAGAATAGCAGGTTGGAAGGGGACCTCAACGATGACAAAAAGCCTTATTGTGAGGGTGTCTGAGCACTGTGGAGTCTGCTTCCCTGGGGATACTCAAAAGCAATCTGGACACAATCCTGATCAATGTACTCTAGGTGTCCCTGCATGACCCCCAGAGGTCCCTTCCAGCCTCGACCATCTGGTGATTCTGCGATCACCTGGTCTAACCTTCCTTGGCAAAAGCACAGTCCAGACACGATGGCACAGCCAAATCTTAAGTGTGTCGAACACTGGAGAATACACTCCTCTGGGGAAGTTATTCCAATGGCTGGTTGATCTCACTGTGAAAAATTTTCCTCGTATCCAGTTGAAATCTCCCCAAGAGTAACTTGTACCCATTAGCCCTTGTCTTTTCCAAGCAACTCATTTTAAAAAGGCAGTCTCTGTCTCCTTTGTAGCCACACTGTACGACGGCGTTAAGGTCTTCACCAAGCTCTCCTTTCTCTAGGCTGAAGAAACCCAGGTCTCACAGCCCTTCCTCACATACAGGCTTTCCAGTCCTGTGATCATCTTTGCTGCCCTTGTCTGAACACCCTCCAACCTGTCCACATCTTTTTGTATACTGGGGACCAAAACTGAACACAGTATTCCAGGTGGGGACTGAAGAGAGTGGGACAGTGCTGCCACAGCAGCATCAGGATCCCTCATGTTGAGCTTATTGCCCACAAGGACCACAAGTTCCCTTTCCACAGAGCTGCTCCCCAGGCTGTGCTGCACCCCTGAATTATACTTTCACAGAGCTCTTTATCAAGACCTGACATCTCTCCTTGTTGACAAAGTTCTTGTTGGCCCACTTCTCCACCCTATCCAGATCTTTGTCCAGGGTGGCTCTCCCTTCCAAAGTGTCCACTTCCCCACCCAGTCTGGCATCATCGGCAAACTCTGCCAGGGTACAGTTGCCTTTTCAGCAGTTCATGACTCATCAAGAGCCGGGCAATATTTTCCTTGTCTTTGCTTGTTGTTTACGTACCTGTAGAACCCTTTCTTGTAATTCTGACATCTGTGCCAATTTTAGAATGATAGACTCATAGAACAGAATCATAGAATAGTTAGGGTTGGAAAGGACCTTAAGATCATCTAGTTCCAATCCCCTTGCCATGGGCAGGGACACCTCACACTAAACCATCTCACCCAAGGCTCTGTCCAACCTGGCCTTGAACACTGCCAGGGATACAGCATTCACAACTTCCCTGGGCAACCCATGCCAGTGCCTCACCACCCTCACAGTAAAGAATTTCTTCCTTATATCCAATCTAAATTTCCCCTGTTTAAGTTTTAACCCGTTACCCCTTGTCCTATCACTACAGTCTCTAATGAAGAGCCCCTCCACAGCATCCCTATAGCCCCCCTTCAGATACTGAAAGGCTGCTATTAGGTATCCACACAGCCTTCTCTTCTCCAGGCTGAACAGACACAATTTTCTCAGCCTTTCTTCATACGGGAGGTGCTCCAGTCCCCTGTTCGTCCTCGTGGCCCTCCTCTGGACTTGTTCCAACAGTTCCATGTCCTTTTTATGTTGAGGACACCAGAACTGCACACAATACTCCAAGTGAGGTCTCAAGAGAGCAGAGTAGAGGGGAAGGATCACCTCCTTCGACCTGCTGGTCACGCTCCTTTTGATGCAGCCCAGGATACGGTTGGCTTTCTGGGCTGCAAGCGCACACTGAAGCCAGCTCATTCATTTTTTCATCAACCAGCACCCCCAAGCCCTTCTCTGCAGGGCCGCTCTGAATCTCTTCTTTGCCCAACCTGTAGCTGTGCCTGGGATTCCTCCTACCCAGGTGTAGGACCTTGCACTTGGCATGGTCAAACTTCATAAGTCTGGCATCAGCCCACCTCACAAGCGTGTCAAGGTCCCTCTGGATGGCATTCGTTTCCTCCAGCGTTATCAACCGAACAACACAGCTTGGTGTCATCTGCCAACTTGCTGAGGGAGCGCTCAATCCCACTGTCCATGTCACCAACAAAGATGTTGAACAAGACCAGTCCCAACACCAATCCCTGAGGGACACCACTCATTACTGGTCTCCAGCTGGACATTGAGCCATTGACCACAACTCTTTACGCACCGCCATCCAGCCAGTTCTTCATCCACCAAGAGGTCTACCTATCAAATTGATGCCTCTCTAATTTAGAGACAAGGATGTCGTGTGGGACAGTGTTGAATGCTTTGCACAAGTCCCGATAGATGACGTACACTGCTCTACCCCTGTCCATCAGTTCCATAGCCCCATCACAGAAGGCCACCAAATTGGTCAGGCAGCATTTCCCCTTAGTGAAGCCATGCTGGCTGTCACCAAGCAGCATTTTGACATACACTGTAGAATCATAGAATAGTTTGGTTTGGAAAGGACCTTAAGATCATTTAGTTCCAAGCCCCCTGCCATGAGCAGGGATACCTCACACTATGCCGTATTGCCCAAGGTTCTGTACAACCTGGCCTTGGGCACTGCCAGGGATGAAGCATTTACCACTTCCTTGGGCAACACATTCCAGTGTCTCACCACCCTCACGGTAAAGAACTTCTGCCTTTTATCTGACCTGAACTTCCCCTGTTTAAGTTTTAAACCTATTGCCCTTTGTCCTATCACTACAGTCCCTGATGATAAGTCCCTCTCCAGTATCGCTGTATGCCCCCCTCACACATAAGCTTCCCACAGAATCACTCCCAGCTGAACTCTAAGCAAGCTGAAATTTGCTTTTCTGAAATCTAAAACTTGTGTCTTAACAGCAGCCTTCAGCATGCTCAGCCAGATCCCAAACTCCAGTATTGTGATCACTGCAGCCAAGGCTATTACTAAACCAAGATACTAAAAAGCAGAATTTCTCAATTTGTTAAAAGCAAGTCCTGCAGTGTTTCATTCCTGGTTTGCACATCAAACATTGGTATGAGGAAGCAGTCCTCTGCACATTCTAGGAACTTGATGGATAACATGAACTGCTGTATTGGTCTTCCAACAAATGCCTGGGTATTCTTGAAGTCACCCACAAGAATCAGGTCCCGTTGACCTAAAATTTGCTTTAGCAACCCAAATATTGCTTCAGTGCCCTTATCTTCTTGGTCTGGAGGTTAGCAGCAGATGGCTACTACAAGATCCCTTTTGAAGATGGCCCCTCTGATCACAGAATCGTAAAATACAGTCACAGAATAGTTTGGGTTGGAAGGAATCTTCAAACACCATTATCCTGGTTTTAGTTAATAAGTTAATAAAGTTAATTCTCTTCTTAGTAGCTAGTGCAGTGCTGTGTTTTGGCTTTAGGCTGAGAACAATGCTGGTAACACACCAGTGTTTCCATTGCTGCTCAGTAGCACTTACCCTGATCAAGGACATTTCAGTCTCTCATGCTCTGCCAGTGAGGAAGAACACAGGAAGCTGGGAGGAAGCAGAGACAGGACACCTGTCCAAAGGCACATTCCATACCACAGCACGTCATACACAGTATATAAACTGAGGGGTGTCACCCAGAAGGCCCAGATCACTGCTTGGGTCAGGCTGGGTATCAGTCAGCGGATGGTGAGCAACTGTATTGTGCATCACTTGTGTTTATTAATTGTTTTTCCCCTTTAGTTTTACCTTCTCTCCTCGTGTTATTTTCCTTAGTAGTAGTAGTAGTTTATGCCCTAGCTGGTTGCAACGGCTTAAGCACTGCCACTATGGACCCCAACCCTGAGTCCTTCCTTTATCTGTCTAATGGAAACTTAAAATTTACCTCAACACAGAATGTTTTGAGGAGAATTAGCTGGCACTCTCTTAGAGTAATGACACTGAATTGCTATAGAGAAATCTTTTAAGTTAACAGTAAGAGGAGTGCCAAAAGCACAAGCAGTATCGCTTTTTTTGTTCACAGGAACTATACATTATTGACAGTTTGGGTATTAACTCTTCAGGTACATTTACTATTTCTTTATGTGCCTATCATGCACTGGTGTTGAGAACAAGATTAAACAGAAAAAAACTCTTCCTTTAGCGTAAATTCACACATCAGCATCTCAGGTAATTTTCAGAGCTACAGTCTGAAATCAGTACTCTTTATGATGTTTCACTGTATTTATTTCAAAGCATGTTAACTATCAGTAGTGCTCATATCACCCCTTAAACTTTTACAGCATTACAAATTATTAATAAAAACAAACAAAAATTAAGCCCAAAACAACTCTTCAAAAACTAACAAACAAACAAACAACTCTTACACCTTGCCCCCAACCCCATGAACTGGTAAAAAAGCCCAGGACACAAACTCTCATTTTAGTGTTTTAGTCAATCAATACCTCCTAAAGGGAAAATAAAACAGTTGGGAGGACAGAGGGAGCACTACTGGTTTGCTGTTAATTTTTAATAAGAAATCTATAATTCTCACATACTGAAGATTTTCTGTATTATAAAGTTGTATTTCAATACAAAGTGAAATATGCATGACTGTCAGGCTGGAAGAATTTGTACAGCAATGCTAAACACTATATTGAATGGAATAAGAAAAACACAAAAAACCATGGCTAGTTTAAGCATTGAAACATCTGCAACAAAATTGTTAATATAGATTGTTTTGGACTTCCCTAACTTCTACCATACTTCTGACTAAAGAGCTCCAGCCTTTAAAGAAGCTGACACATACTCTTCATATGCAAGTGACAGACTTGCTTCTTGATGTCTCACAAGACTTTCAAACTTAATACTGTTGTACTAATACTGCCAGTGCAGACTCTCTTGATCCTGATGTGCCAGTGTTTCTAATAACATGTGATTTCCAGTCATATATTACTGAGTAAGAGGGATTCTCCCTACAACCCACCCGGTCCTGCCAAATGGAGACAGTGCAGAATACTCTTACAATTTACACAACCTATCTTTGAGGTGCTATGCTTTTCAACAGCCTAAAAAATCACTAGAAGATAAAACTGATCAGTACCTTGTAAGAAAAATTAGTGCCTTCTACACGAGGCTCTAAGAGTAACTTTGTGTTATTTTCAGTTCAAAAAAGTCACTTACATACAGTATGCACTACTATATATAGTTGCTAGGTAGATTTGAAAGAAGGCTGTATGTGACCTGAGCAGACTGATAGCTTCAAAATAAATGCCGTTAGCACACAAGTGTATCTTGCCCCCTTCCTCCCAAGTCCTTAATGTTGCAGTATAAGTGGTAGGCAACCAACATGTAATGCTACAATACTAGAAAAATAGTTTAACATATCTTCCAGCTGTAATTTTCTATTTAAAAAATTTCCTGTTATCTTGTCTCCGTTGACAATTTTGGCAACCAAGATACCTTTGAATAAAAAATGGAAAAAGATAGTATACTGCTTTACTCACACATATATAAAGAATGTAAAAGGTGCGTAGATAAATATACGCATATAGCCCCCAAGAGACTGCATCCTTACTCAGAACACTGTTGAAAGCAAACAGGCACCATGAAAACAACACCGTGTTATTGTGTTACAATGCTGATGCAGTAATAGGCACCTAAGCAGATATACTACACAACTTGAACTAAGATGTTATCATTACACATGATTTCATAAATGGATTCTCAGACTAGTTCATCAGTGTGATAAAAAAAAGCTAGGCACTTAACAGTAATTTTATTACACATTCTCAGTTGACATAAACAACCACCTCCTTGTGGCATCAATGGACAAGAAATAGAAGCTATTCCCTGGCCCACCATGACACAGTCAATGAATTAACATTGCAGATGTCACATCAGTACTATCATAGGACGACAGGACAGCAACAAAAATGTGTTAAATGGTTGAGAGAATTTAACAGACAGACATGGACCTCTGATACACAATGTAACCCTCATTGAATAGCCCCAAGTACTACTTCCTTTGCTCTTTGGTGAACAGTCAGGGTGCTTTGCATGCCTTTATTCACTGGCACAGCCATTGCAACAACAACAGCTTTTTTTTCCTGAGTAGTTAACACTGAAAACTTCAGACTTTGTTGAGGTAAGAACTGTTTTTGAAGAGGAGAGGACTAGGGAAAGCAAAGGGTTCAGTTATAGAAATAAGAGTTTGCTTTAATCCATTTACAAATCAAGGACAGGATAACTCACCTGTGAGCTTTCATTTCAAGCTATAAATATCTAAACTACTTCAATTAAAACTAACCATAGTCATTCAAATCATTTCAATAGAAGATGTGCAGAGTGGAAAAGGACATGAATTTTCCAAGTCACATAACTGCTTTCTGGAAGTGCTATAATTTTGAGAGTTAAGACTTCAATGACTTACTTGAGAGTATAGGATAATCTAAAAGTTTTAGCATAGGCCTCAGAGTTAGTTTTTGTTTAAATATAATGCTCTGGGTTAATATAATCATAATGCATTTGTGATTTTCAATGCATTTGAGAATACAGGAATGCACAAGTAGTTTTATTTTACAGCTAATATAACCATAGGTATACATCTGGGTATATTCACTCTGAATTACCATGACTAATAGAGTAGAATGTGGGTTCATTGCATCAACTCTGCCTGAAATGACTGTAGTGCTTTCCAAATCCTGTGAAATTATGTAGACAACTAGAAGAGTATTTGCATATCTTCCAAGTCATGAGCTAAACAGCATCTAAAATGGTTGAAATAGTGCACACTTAATAACAACAAAGACGAACAAGATTATCTGAAGTCATTCTCTGAGAACAGTATACCTCCTTTTGCACCAAAATACAGTCTGATGGGAAAACCAGACCTTCTACAGCCATTCTCCTCTGGGCTGAATCTGAAGAGCCTACTTCTCTGCACACAAAACTCAAATTCCTTTACTGAGAAACAGCAGTGTTTTGTTCTTCCCATAAAAGGTACTTTTTCACTCATGCCTACCTCACAGCTGTCAAAGTCCCCAGTGACTGGAAGAAAGGAAGTATCACACCCTTTTTAAAAAAGGGTAGAATGAGGACCCTGGGAACTACTGACCACAGTGCCTAGTAAAATCATGGAACAGATCCTCCTGAAAGCTATGTCAAGGCACATGGATGACAATGAGGCACTTAGAGACAAGCAACATGGCTTACCAAAGGCAAATTGGGGCTGACTAATCTAAAGACCTTACACAATTGAGTGACTGCATCAGTCAATACCTCCTAAAGGTATCATTGACAAGTGAAGAGCTATGGATGACATTTTACCTAGACTTGTGTAAAGCCTTTGATACAGTCCCACACAACATTCTTGCCACTTCATTGGAAAGATATGGGTTACAGTTAACAGATCGATGTCCAAATGCTAAACAGTAATGAGTGGCACCCCTCCAGTGTCCACAATGAGACATTCATAAATGTTTACTACCTTCATAAGTGACACAGTGGGATTAAGGGAATGCACCCTCAGCAAGTTTGCAGACACCAAGCTGAGTAGTGATGTTGACTCGCCTGAGAGACGGGATGCCATCCAGAGGGACTTGGCAATTTCAAGAGTTAGGCCCATGTGAACCTTCTGAAGTTCAGTAAGGCCAAGTGGAAGGTCCTGTATGTCTGTGGCTGGGGCACAAACCCCAGTATCATTACAGACTGGTAAACTAATTGATTGAGAGGAGTCCCTGAGGAGGATTTGGATATTCTGGCAGAAAGAAAAAACTGGACATGACCCAGCAGCATGCACCTGCAGCCCAGAAAGCCAAATGTATCCTGAACTGCATGAAAAGAAACACAGTCAGTAGGTCAAGGAAGATGATTCTCCCTCTCTACTTTAGTCCTGTGAAACAATACCTGGAGTACTGCATCCAGCAGTAGGGACATCAGCACCAGGCTGATACAGCCCTGTCAGCACAGGTCCACAATAGGCCCACAGAAATGGTCAGAGGGATGGAAGAAAGGCTGAGCATTGGGTTTTTTCAGCCTGGATAAGGCTCCTCAGGGACCTGATTGCAGCCTTCCAATACCTAAAGGGCAGTTTAAGACAGAGTTTTTACCAAGCAGTGTGGTAACAGGAGAAGAGACAACAGTTTTAAAACTGAAAGGGTAGATTTAGATGGACAAAAGGAAAACAGAGTGGTGGGCCACTGGAACAAGGTTGTGGATGCCCCATCACTACAAGTCAGGTTTGACAGGGCTTTGAGCAACCTGATCTACTGAAAGGCATCCCTGTATATGGCAGGGGGACAGATGATCTATGAAGGTCCCTTCCAACCCAAACCATTCTATGACACTTATCTCTGTATCAAATCTTAGATTCCCACTCACATGCTGGTGGCAATTTGAAATATCCACATACGGACATACTGCAAATAGGAGACTCCTTTATTAAGAATTTCACTCTCAATTCATCTTCATTTTACTCAAACATTCCAAACAAGTATTTTTCAGAAGATCACCTATGCAAAAGTTAATTCTAGTTAACTAATTTTTGTCAAAATTTAAAAAAGCAAAAGAAAATAAACAGCAATTCAATAACAATACTTCTGTCTATAATACATTAAGAATAAGGCCTTTATTAAAAACACCTGTACTAATCAGACTCACTAATCAGTCTAAATTAAGACTCCTTATGGCAAAATATAAGAGTATAAAATAAAAAAAAAAAAACCCTCAAACCACCAACAAAACACACCCACAAAAAAAAAAACCAACCCCCCCCCAAAAAAACAAACCACTATAAAAAAACCCACACCCAAAGCACTAAATAGCTGGCATCCCTTGGCACCAGTAAATATGTGGTCTTGCCTTAATCACTAAGTGATATTAGTAATATACTAATATGAGAAATTAAAGAATGGGAACATTGAACACTTTGACCCATTTTGAAAGAACAGTACAGGTATCAACAATTCCTCCAGAAGAAATACTACCGTACTCAAAATCTCATTCTGCAAGTTTACAAATATGAAAATTTTAGTCACAAAATCAGATTAATAAGGATCAACTTGACATAAAAACACAATGCTAAGGAAGAACTATGGCTTTTTAATACTAGTTTCAATTCTTAGCTATTGATTTAAAAATACTTCTAATATCAATAAAATCAACATGCACCTCAAATAGCTATTCACGTATCATGAAACAATGCCATGCTGTTACTTAATATATTTTATATTTATTTGTAAATAAGGGGGGAGGGTGAAACCACTTATAAGTCAATGTCACTATGCCTATATTATTTTCAATGGGTGTCCTGGATATTATATTGTTATATAACATAACATGTATATATGTTATATATAATGTTATATATATATATTTCCAGTTAATAAAGTATTCTTCATAAGTTTGTTGTAGCAATCCTATCTGTTACCAATGCTAGTAATACCAAATAGAGTATTTTACATACCTCTCAGATCCACAAAGTGATGAAAACAAGAAAATCCAGCTGACCACCATACTGGGTGTTCTCTGCAAACACAGCATATAAAATAATACAAGACCACCAGAACTAGTCTATACGCACCTTTTCACGGAAAGCTGGAAACATAAAACATGAAACAAAGCCAGCAGCAGACGAAACCTCTGTCACTCCACTTTCCACAAAGTAAACTCACCTTTCTTGTCCTTCCTCTACCTAAAACCACTTGAAGATACACACAGTTCCTAACAAATGGAGAATTTTCTGGTTTCTACAAAGTACATTTGTAAACTGAAAGCTATAAGCAGCAGTATGGTTTCTTTGACTAAATGTCAGTGGCCTGCAAACCACTGGCAGCTGACTGACTGTACCTTCCAAGTCAGGGATATAAACTGCCCAGAGTACTTTGCAATGGTGTACTCGAGAGACCTGTTAGTCACAGGTATATATACCTATAAATTTCTGACACAGAAAAGGAGAAGGTGCTATAATCATTGACAAGAAAAGCATATAAGCTAGAGAAGGTAACACAACAAGAGCTCCCTAAAAGCTGTATATATAACTGCAGAAAAAAAAGGGTACTCCCAGTTTTTGCAGAATCATGAAGTTAGAACAAAGTCCTCAATGAAGAAAAGAACTCCCTATTTTAGCAGCAAGAGATGCCATGTTACCTTTGAAATCAAAGCTGCAATAAATAAAGACTGTTGGGTTTTTTTAAATTAATAATGGGTAAATAGCTAAGACACTTGTTTGAATCTAAATCAGCACATTCAGAAATAAAGGAAGAGATCCTAGGCTAGAAAAAAAGGAAGCTGTGTCAAACCAACATACTTTTGTGGATATCACAAACGGAATATGTAAAAACAGAGTACATACCTGCTTCTTCCAACCAACTGTATATCCAGCAACATAAGATACTTAACTGGATGTGGAAAACCCAGTCTCAAATCAGTGTCTTCTTCAAAGCAAGGATTTAACTAATCCTTCCCACCACAGGATACTGTAAAGAATGTATTCTGTCTTTTTTTAGTTACAGAATAAGGGGTATAATACTGTCTCTACTTCAGCAGTTAAGAGACTGAGAATTAGGACACCATATACACATCCTCTGCTTTAAGAATGCATATTATTTTGCACCAAATGAAAATCTTCCACCAAAAAATGGACTGCAAAAAACCAACCTTGAAATATGCTATAAATTGATTCTTAAAATACAGAATCACCAGGTGGTTTAAAAAAATGCACAAGATTAAAGAAAAAGTTTATGAAAGCTTTATGAAAAACACTCTTGGCCCAGAAATTCCACTCACAGAATGAGCTTCCAGAGATACAGTAAATCATTCTCCTTATTAAAAAAAAAATAAAAAAAAAAAAAGAAAAAAAGACACAAACCATTCTGATTTCCTTTGCCAGCAGCAACTATGCTTGCAAAAACATCAACTCCATCTGCCCTCCCCACCAAAGTATAGAATCACAGGAGGAAACAAGACAAGGGTAAAACATATGCCGTATCTTTTAAACACCAAGCAAAGCCAAAAACTCCTGGGAACAATAACAACATAGGCGCTGAAGATTTTCCATGAGAAGGTCTTGAGATACTAAGGTGGAAGGCAACAGCATAAAACCCTAAAACAGAATGCAGCAGTTAAAGCAAGTAACAGAGTACAGATGTTTCATAACTTTGTTTCACCTTTGCCTTTCCACTACTCCCCAACAATGTCAAGCCAGTCACATAAACAGAGCAACAAGATCCCAAAAGAAACAAACAAAAACCAAACAAAAAAAAGAAACAAAACAAAACAAAAAAACCCCATGTTTCCTTTGCAGTTGTTTTCAGAAAAATTATTCAATTACTTAAGTAATTCTCAAGTAAAATTAGTAAGGAGGAACACTGAAATTATGTTATTTTTTAAGTCACTATCAAAATAATCATACAATGCTCTACCACAGACACAACAATAATTTTCCCAAAATAGCATAATACAGAAGCAAACATAATTTAGGTTTATTTTTCATTCTCTCAGCTTCATACAAGTCTCCTTCACAGACCATTTGGGAGCTTTGGCCTATTATTTTGGAAATTCATTTTCAAATTGGGCAAATTTTTGCAAATTCCACCACACAACTCCAAGAAAACAACAGTTTCGCAGAGTGACTGCAAAAAAATTGTTATGCTTTTAACAGGCCCTCCTCCACGATCTCGCTTACTATGATTCAAGCTCTCACAATATCTTTAGCATTAGTATTAGTGTTTGGAAAATACCAAATACTGTTAGCCTAAGATGCCAAGATCAAAACTCACCAGCAGTATCTTACCCTTTAGAAATGAATGGGCAGGGAAAAAAAGAAAGGAAAAAAAAAAAAGGAAATATTCAAAATATCTTTCTTGACTCTTTAAGCGCCTTTAAATGGCAGGAAGTGTTAGCTTAAGAAGAAAAAGAACCTTGTTTTGAACATAAAGGCCGCCAGTCCAGACAAGAAAAAGGGTCAGATACTCTAGGATTCTGTTGCAGAAAAAGAGACAATGGCCAAAAGCAGATGCCTGGAATACCTGTGGTTAGAGCAAAGCTAGCAGACATGGTACTTCCATTAAAACTCAGGAGCTTCATTAGCCAAAGAAGACTGACATATATTTAGCCAGTGGACTCCACATCATCAACAGCCTCTAGCTCCCAGTGGAGAAACCTCGTTTCGGAAGTGCAGTTTATATGACAGCGAAAGTAGTAGTTCAATGAGGTGTGGATAACTCAAAAAGAAACTTGCCATATTTTCTTTGGGTGCCAAGTACATACATCTGTTGGATATACACATCTCTATTTCTATAACCTTGTTTAGTGCTCCCTAGAACAAATTAAAACTTTTAGCCTCAGTTGCTTGATAAATGGTTGGGTTTTTTTTTCCTTTGGAAAAAATATTATCCAAATGAAAAGGCTAGTACTGAAAAAATACTTAAGGCTAATCCTTTAGTTTGTACACTATGAAACTTTTTCAGTTTAACTATTTCAGTTAGGAAGTCTGTTTCAGAAATGCACTTCCTGTATCTGTGAGCTTCTTACTCAGAATTAAAAAAAAAAACCAAAAACCTCTAGGCAATTTTATCCAGTTGCTGGATTAAAAGATAACACCCTCTTACTAATGTCTTTTTCTAAGACATTTACTTAAATTTCTATCCAGAAAGCAGGCTAAGGCAGTCTCCAAAAGATAAAAATGATACCCAACAGAACGGAAGACAAGGGAAATCTCAGCAGAGCCTGACTTTTACTGTAAGAATCTTCACACGCTGTCACAGGTTGCCCTGGGAATCTGCAGTCTCCAGCCATGGAAATACTCACACCTGACTGGACACCATCCTGAGAAACCTGTTCTAGGGTTGGGTGGAACAGATGCTCTCAAGAGATTCCTTCCAATTTAAATAGTTTCATGATTCTAATTAACAAGACCTACAAATGCAAAGTGACAAGTTAAGACAAAAAACGAAGAATATCTTGTATGGAAATGAAACTAAGGAAATCACACTAGGTGAAATATATTACCACTAAAGTAATTATTTGGTCAGTAAAAACTTTGTATTTCAACACTGAAGAAATTAGTAGAGCACAACATTAACATTGCCCATACAACTGTTTATGTTTCCAAATGGCTTATCTTTGCGCAAAGTTTTCACGTGAAATATGAATACGGACTAACCACCCCTGCATAATTTTACCAGTTGATTTTTAAGCCAGCTGAAGAATTTTAGTGAAGTCTACTTTAGTCCCTATTCAAATTCAGAGTAACTTCACAAGACTTAAAAAAAAAAAAAAAAGTAATAATTAGATAAATCTAAATTGGAAAAGCTATGCAATTGACTGGGTTATCACCTCCTTTACTTATCAAAATATGGTTTCCCAATTTTTTATGTAACATACGCATGCCTAATTTCTACGTTAGGATTAGTAAAATGGTAAAGAATGCATATATCTACACTGCAGTGCTTTTACAGATGAACCTTTGCTGATAGATTACAGCTTCACTTTCATTTTTATTAATAACCTGAAATAAATCCTGAATACATGCAACTGCTGTTGATGTAAGGATGGTACGTACCGGGTTCTACCTAGAGCTGGAGAGTTTACGTAGAACACTGACTAGATCCTGTTTTTAAATACAGGAACTACTTTCATGTTTTTTCACTTGCTTCCCTCCCAGAAAAATATATGATCTGGTACAAGCCAATGACACAAGAATGGCAAGATAATATGCATCAGACTTAAATACATTCTAAAATATTGTTTGGCTGCTGACTTCAAAATGATTGGAATGGGTTCATCGAGGAACAAGACAAAATGCGCATGTAATTGAATTAATCTAAAGGGGAAATCAGATACTTCACTATAATTTGTGTACATCAAGTTACATTATCAAAGTAATTAGAAATTCATATTTGTACTATTTACTTCAAAAATACTTTATGCTACTAGGTTTTAGTAATGTATAATTTATGCTCAACAAGCAAATGAGCAGAGCCCAGGGCCTTCCTTCTGCCTCCACCAAATTTTGTCTGATATTGCACATCTGCATACCGAGAAAACTAACTAAATTACCATTATAAAGAGTTTTCCAGACTTCTCCCACAAGACATTTAAGATATCCCCAAACTCTTCATTGTTCAGTATTTCTAAACAGGATTTTGACAGCTCACTCTCTCCATAGTTCTCCCATGCAACAAGTTTTAGCAAAAAGCACGGATTATTCCCATAGCAGAAATCTAATGCCAGTTGCGAAGTTTACCAGTGCTGCTTGAAGCAACTGCCACTAACTCTACCACAGTCAGTATTTTCTGTTCACAGACATGACTATGTCAGCCCAGGCCTTTGTGGATTTAACCAGACCATGTCTGGCTACCAGGAAGCAAGTGAGAAAGTAACCACAGCATCAGATGTCACCTTCCTCTCTGCCCTATACTTTTTATCTGCCCTTCGACTTATTTGGCAAAGAATTAACATAGATTTCTATGACAAGATCTCATATTACCAACATTGTTATTTTCATGAAATAGGCCTAATCATATACAATGAATGACCAATTGGAAGAATGAGGGAAGTGTACCTGTGAAGGGAGGTCACAAGGAGACAGTCGGGTAACTCCTGAAAGCACAACTGCAATTACTCAGAGTCCTCCCTTGCAGAAACAGCATGGGTACACTTAATCCTGCTACAAGGTAGGCTGAGAGACTAAATGACCTCTAAAGGTTTCTTAGAGACCTACGTTTCTATAAATCCTCTGCTAGTTCATTTGCCCAGAAATTGCACAAGGCAGCACCTCAGTACTGTTGCCATTACACAGCAAGTAAACAAACGGTGGCTTCTTGACGGTGGGAGGTTTTTAGCAAAGTGGTTTCGTTTAAGCCAGACTGAGACCGGGGCCGGTTTAATTCAGCGGGCGGAGCTGGAGGCCGGCGCATACAGGACTCCCGCTGGCAGAGTGGCCGCGGGGCTCCACGCCGGACTCGAGGCCCGCTGCCACCGCGGCCCAACAGGTGTGCGCCCCACCGCTGAGGTGACGCCTCCCGCTCCGGGTACCGCCGCGGCGGCTACTCGGCCGTCCCGCCTCACAAGGGCCGCGCACCCGGGGCCCTATTCCGCATTGTCCTCACCGTCCTCCAGAACCGGACGGCTCCAGTGGCGTGGGCGGGGACCACAAGGCTCCCGGGCGGAGGGACGTGCCCGCCCGACCCCAGCCGTGCCGCTCCGGGCCGCCCCTCACCGCCGCCAAAGGGAACGGCCCCTCTCTCAGGTACCTGGCAGCGGCTCAGCTCCTCCGCCAGACGCCGCAGTTCTCCCTTCAGCTCTGCCACCTGCGGTGCCTCTGCGCTCCCCGAAGCCATCGCCGGCGTTGTTGTAGCGAAAGCCTCTCGCCCCTCCACAAGGGAGGACAAGGGAAAAGAGGGTCCGCCAAGCCCCTGCTCGCCCGCTCCTGAGGGGAAAGGGAGAGGAACAGTGCCGTGAACCACACAAATGAAAACTTTCTCCCTCTCAGCTGCACTTACCGCACGGCCGAGCGCCGGAAACAGCAAAGAAGAAAGACGCGGTGCAATGACGTCAGCGCAACGGCTATCCCAACAAAGAGCAGGGGCGAGGGGCAGGTTTGAATTTGCCCGCCCGAGCGGCACGGTTGCGCATGCGCCATGCGCGAGGCTGCAGCGGGTTGCCGTTGGTCTTCACAGCTTCACTCTGGGTGGCTCCTCCGTGAGGCTCAGCCTGGGGCGGCCGGGCTTGGTCGGGGTGTGCGAGCCTTGACGGGGCACACCGCCGCGGGCGGGCGTGTTGTGCGAGCACCTGCCCAGGGGGTGCCTGAGCGTTATTTTCCCTCTCGGTACAGGAGCAGCTGCTGTCCAGCCAAGGTGCTGAGCGCAGCTCTTTGCGGGTGCCGGGAAATCCGGCTGATTGCTGCCCTTCTTGAGCTATAGGAGCGCCCACAGTTGTCTCACATCTGTGTTGTGATACTAGAGATTTGCACACGAGTGTTGCAAATATTTCTGGCTGTGGGGCGCTGAGGCTCCAGCATTTACTTTAGTAAGATGTAACATGACTTTCTGGTTTGGGTTTTTTTTTCTTCACCCACCCCTGCCCCACCCCACAATTCGGTACTAATATATGCAGGACAGAACTCAGAAACCTGGTTTTAGAGTAGGATTTGGTATGCACAAGCACCCAAACTCTCGGACACAGGAAAGTTAGATTTATTATTTCCAGCATTGTATTTGAGAGTCTGCAACCAAAGGCTAAGAAAGGTGTGAAAGGTCCAGCTGTTGGACTGCTGCTGCTACACAAATGTGCTGGATTTAAGATCAGGATATGCAGAGTATTGGTTTTGAAATAAAGGGTTAAACAGTGTTGCTAGTGCAAATCTTTGCTTGTTTCCTGTAGCCTACGCAGGAAGCATAATACTCATAAAAAGACTAGATTTTTTTCCCAAGCCAGTGAGTGAAGAAAGAAAATGAAATGTGAGATCAAGACATTTTTTAGCCTGGGAATGAGCACCAATTGAATTGTCATGTCAGTATCTTGCTCTAGGAATATCATACATGTTTTTACACATGTATGTTTTCTTCATTGTGACAAGTATGTTTTCTTCATTGTAACTTTTGCACAGATTTTGGAAAAGTTGCCCTCAATGTACTACTATGAGAAGAAATAAAATGCTTCCTGTATGTGCATGCAGAGGAGCAAAGGAGCTTTACATATCATGCGAATTATAACATGTATTCCAAGGTCCAAACCTTCCATCTGTGGCCCTGACAAACATTCAAGCATCCTTGATGATGCCTTTGCGTGTGAAAGTCATTTTCTGCAGCACGTGGAGCTCTGGAGTCCCTTATCAGAAGGGAGTGACTACTCAAGACAAAAATATCTATTTTTGTATAACTTTATATTAAAGTATTTTATTATGACTGCAAATATTATCTGGGCAATCACAAATGTAAATTTAAAGGTGAAAGACCATATTTGAGTATTCTCTGTCCAGTTATATGGAGATGTAAGGAGATTCAACAATTACCTGATCCATACCATGTCTCTCCTTAGAACATCCTTCATAATTTTTATTGCTGCTCATTATTCATTGTATACCGTATCATCTTATGTTCATGATCTTACACTTTCAGATATTTTTGTGTTATTACATGTTCACTTAACCATGACCATCCTGTCATAATTCTGATAATTATGTTTTTATCTTTATCTTTGCTTCGAAGGGGTTTTAATTCTTGCCTTACATTACCCAGTCACTATGTAATATGTAGCCTTTACTTTTTCCACATCTCCTCTTTTTAATGGCTCTCCTTTTTTTTACTTTTCTTCTGTTTCCTAATGTTTTTATCACTGTCCCCTTGACCGTTTGTTCTCTATTACACATGGGCAACGAGAAGCTAGCCTTACTTTAAAAGCAATGTACTTGGATGCTAAACAACTATAATGACTAAACGGGATTTGAAAATATTTTCCAAGTACAAGGTCATTCAAAGTTTAGCTGAAAAGATTCAGTTATTACAAGGGCTAGGTTCACAGCTTGACACAACACAAAACAAAAGGACACAATTCCAATCACTTTACAACTTAAAAGAGAAATTTGTGCAATTGCCTTTACTGTAGACACAATAAGTTACACAGTGAGCACACAAGCAACACTTTGCCATAGCCAGATACTCATTTTATGGACATATTTTTTTTGTATACAGTTTAATCATCTACACATTTATTTTCCTTCCATTTTGTAAGCTGGCTCTCTATATAAAGTTTCTAGTTAACCCAAACATTCCCATGCATTCATGATAATTCTTAGAATATTTCGGAAAACCTAAAACGTGCAGTTGGCAAGTTTTCATGAATCAGGAGACCTTGCCTTGTTCTGGAGAATTTTGTACATTATCTTTCTCCCAAACCTCCGTATTTTGGAACACCTGCATTTACAGCTATCAGATGTATCACTGTTAGGCAGAATTCTTCCAAGCCTAAATATTTCCCTTAGGATTTAACTTTTTTTTGAAATGAAACAACATTCAGTTTGAGTTGTGTCAACACAGGAAATTTTCCTCATACACAACTCTTGAGCAGGCAAGCAATTTTTGTCTTTTCCACTTGTAAGAGGTCTATTAGAAATAGATCACACAATTGAAATCGATTAGCTATGGCTTTTGTCACTTAGAGTGTCTGTAAAAGTGACACAAATAAAAGTTCTGAGTTGCCTCAGTGGCAGAAAGCATAACTGGTTTTGGTTGGTTGGGAAATTCTCCATCTTTCTTTGAAATATGTCCATAGTACAAATATGTTGCTGTTACTCCTGATTACATAATTTCTATTTCTTCTCCTTTTCTAAAGATGAAATAGAACATTATTCCATCCACTTTGGCAACCCCTAATACTTCATTATTAGAAGTCACAAACATAGATACGCGATAGAGAATTCTCATTTTCTTTCAAATGAAAGATGTCATTACTATTCTAACTGGAAGTGTTAACGTTTTCTACTGAAGAATTTGCATATCTCCTAGGATTTTTATGTTAACTATTATTGTACATCGCCAGTAGTTTGGTAGGATATAGAATCATCAAACGGGTACTTTCTGGAATATGCTTTTCAGCTACAGTGAGCAAAGGAAGACAAAATTGCTGAAATTATTTCTAGCAGTTTTTGACAATGTCCTTGATATTTTTGTAATTTATGTGTTTCTCAGGAGCACATTATAATCCTGGGTATATATCTTGTGTAGACAATGCAAAAGCATATTCAATTTCAGTCAGGGTTTCTGGAGGTTTTGTTACGTGGGTTTGGTTTTTTAGAAGTTGTTTTTAAATGGCTAGCTATAATGCAGCTTATGTATGCATTCAGGGCCGCAGGAGACTTCATCGTTTTGGGAAGAATAGTTTTTGGATATAAAAATGGCAAAGTCTGTAGTGAGAAAACCGAGAGAAAAGGAAGACCATTTAGATGGAGTGAATTGGTAAAAAAGGCACTTGACCAAAACTAATTTTGGTTTTTTTTTTTTCCTAAATGCATCTAATAAAAGATACTGCTTCAGATCTCATTCCTACCATTGTGTCATATTCAACTGAATTTGCATAGTTAAAAAATCAGAGCTGGAAAAAGTCAGGATGAGAGCCTAGGTTCACTGACACGGGGACCTGGAGTTCCACCAATAGCTTGACTCGCTTCTCACTTCATAGAAAGAGTCATTTTCATCTCATGAGCAGGGAAGAGGGCAGCAGAGGTCTGATCTGCTCTGAGAAGACAAGAGCGAGAACCAAACAACTTCCTAAAATTTATCAAAATTACTTTGGATGTAGCTTTGTGGGGAAGTTTGCTTTGGTTTACTACATCTCTACTACACACTATGACTTGTGTATAGGCTGAATATATAATCAACAAACAGGTTACATTCCTCCAGGTTTCTACAGAGTCATAGAATCATAGAATAGTTAGGGTTGGAAAGGACCTCTAGATCATCTAGTTCCAACCCCCCTGCCATGGGCAGGGACACCTCACACTAAACCATCCCACGCAAGGCTTCATCCAACCTGGCCTTGAACACCGCCAGGGATAGATGTAGTCCTACTAGAGGTCTCTCTAACATTGCCTTGGGAGTCACTTTTCCACTTACCTTTGCAATCAGGAAGACTGAGGTTCTTCATTGCCTGTTGTATGGGGTCACAGACCATGGCACAGCACCCTTCAAAACAGTGAAAAGCACAAACCACTAAAATAGATTACGACATGTCAGCAGAGCAAAGCACAGAGGAAGGAGGTAGTTAGCAGTGTCCTGATCATGGGGATGAAGCTTGCCCCACCCCATAGCACCTGCCAGCAATCTAGTGGGAGGGAGGGACCAGCAGCTGGAGGTAATTAGGATGAAGAAGCAGATTCCAGGGTCTGGCTGGCCTGGCAGGGGGAGATTGGATCTGTGTTGTGGTAAGATGAGGAGGTGGGTTTAGCTGAGCCCTGGGACTTGATTGTTTCATTCTTGATTTGTTTCTTGGTAAAATTAAAACACAGGAAGCTGCTGAGCTTTGACTTTGTATGTGGTGTGTAGCCTGTGTCATAGGCTAACTGGGAGAGTCACCTGTTTGTGGAAGGGTTGCATGGAAAATGAAGAGCTGAGTTCTATCACCCTGAAAGAGGGTGTGAAGAGTACATGGCCACCCAGCCTCAATGAAGTAAGACAAGATACCCTTCTTAACCCAAGGAGTGGTCCATGACCACCCAAACTTTATAGAGCATGCAGAGAACATAGAGGAGACTCTCCCTAGCCCTAGGGATGGCAGCTGGGAACATACACCTACACATCTTTACTCTTACCAGATCATTGCTTTCATGCACATGTATATAATACAAGAACCAGAAACATATGCAAATGCCTCAGAATCTATCAATTTTTAATATTAGGAGTCAGTTTTGCAACAGTTCATATGTTTTAGTATTGCACACTGGTGAACAATGCACTGAAACATACTGATTTTCTGACTGCAGACAGATTAAAAGAATAAGTACTGGAATTAAATAAGAATTTCAGCTTTAATTAAAAAAACACCATATTTTAAGCTTCTGTCATTCAGAAATAATAAGAATTTTTAACAGAATTTTTAATGTATGCCAGGCAAGCTGGAAAATACATTTAACTTACCTCCTTTCACATAGTGGAGAGTTAAAGGTGTAATCAGGTTAAGTCGCAGCAGAGTGCACAGCAGTAGCCTTGATAAAGCTACAGTTATTAAACAGGGCATAAATCAGAAACCAGCAATGGTGTTGCTCAGAACAGAGCCAAAGCATATGATTTTCAGGTCTTTGTTTAACCATTCATACTGTCTTAGGAAAGACCCTAGGAAAACAAACAAGTTGGAACAAAATATAAGCACTGGTGGTTTAGTCAAAAAATATTTGGAGCAATTAAAACACTTTCTCTAGTTTTGTCAGTGTACTTGTATTACTCTTATGTATTATTTTGCAGGCACTAGCTTTTTAAGAGGAAAATATTCTTAACTCCCACTCTAAGATAAGGGGCTTTTGACATTTTGGTTTAATATCCCTTTTGCCTCAATTAATTTTTTTACTTCAAGTTCTAAGCTAGATGTCTTTGTATTTGTCTCAGTTGACCATCAGATTTAAGTTACAGTTATTTACAATCACCTAAATTGACAATTCAGAAACTGCACCAGATGAAAAAGTAAGATTCACTTTTTATTATCTGTGCGCACTGTGGCAGTAGCAAAGAGTTACTGGGAGGCCACTTTGTGCTGCAGTATTTCAGTTGCTAACACTGTTCCCAAAAGCAGTGTTTGCTATAAATTCTCAGCCCAAGGGAACACAAAACAGATACTGCACATTGCATTCTAGGGTGGTACTGCAGAGTCAGCCCAACATGAACTCTTCTTGCAGCCTGAACTCCATCATCACAGTGGGACTCAACTGACTCAATCCGGTAAGATAGGGCTCGTGTATTTTGGCAGCGATGCAAAGTTGTGACTTTGAACTTTCCTTTCCTACTGTGGTTGAGTTTAGAGTAACAAAGTGAGACACTGTGCCTGTTGATTTAAGTTTTCAGACACTCTTTTTACTCAACAGAATTGCTTCCTTTAGAGACAGAAAATATTACATAAACATCTGTATTTTTCAATAAACGGAAGTATTACAATGCAGACTGCAAGTAAAATTATCTGGAATAAATTCAGAAACAAAATATATTTTCTCAGAAATTAAGATTTTTTTAATGCTGAATTTTAATAAATATGTTTTACTGTTTCTGTTAAATTCCTCAGCAGTTGTATCGTAGTAATGTGCACAAGATAAGAGTTGATTTAAACATGTAAAAGAAGTTTACTGAGTTCTGAACTCAATGAGGGTTCAGTAGAGAGTTTTTCATGGTTATTCATTTTGGAGTGGACAAGCAGTTGTCAGATCACATCCCATTTGAAAGTCACAAAAAACATAGTTTGCTATAGTTTCTATAGTTTATTTTTTATTCTAGTACAAAAGTAAATAAGTAACATCCTATTTGAGTCATTTGCCAAGAATTATTGCATTTTTTTTCTTTTTTCCCCTAAAAAAAAAAATAATTTAATTATTGTCAGCTCTCACAATTTTATTGCAAGTTTGTTGTTACTGTTATTTTCCTTAAATCCCCTTTTGGAGTCTTTTAATTGCATAAGAATTTCTAGGTTATTTCTTCTGCTGCTTTTAGCACTTCTATCCCTCAAAGCAGGACAGAAATGTGACCCAAATCTGATCTAAGAACTCAAAACCTGAAAATCAAATAGAAATCACTATTTTATTTTCATTCTGACCTATGTTTTTTGGACATTTAGTACAGGTAACACTAGATACTTCTTGTAAGCAATAACAAAAAAAAAATTATTTGGTTTCACTACGAAACAATGGAAGCAATATGTCAGCGAAGACAAGAAACAAATAGTAAAATACTGATACTAAAAGTTTTCACTGCTTTAGTTGTGTGAACTCTTACTACAATATGATATATTGAGGCTGTGAAAAAGATGAAGAAAATATGTTGCTAAGACAGAAATTATGTTAGGTCATGCCTTGATTTGGATGAGGTATAGCTACAAACAGAAGAATATGGGTATTCTCATTTTGCAATCTAACTCTGCTTTTTCATTATTCTCAGGTAAGGCTTTGTGTTCCCAGTGTGTGTGAGGTTGTCATCTGTCTCTCTTGACCAATCTTGCACCCTGGCCACATGGCTCCTGAACACATATTCTGTTTCAGGAGTATGCACAAAATGATCTGATCCCTGAGTTGCACTGGTCTTTTGCATGTGTTTTCTGGCAGTATTTCATGATCTAGAAAGTCCTTTTATCTCCACTGAGATTTCACATCTCATTTCTGAGAATCCAACCAAGTTAATTTAGATGTTAGTGCTTTGACAAACAACTTCTGAATAATCCAGAAGCAGCTTAAAATACAGTCTTTGTCATCTCTAGTGCCCTGTAGATGGACAAATCTTACGTAGAAACTTTTAGACAAGGAGCAGAGGAAGCAGCAGAAGGCAGTAACTTCTTAAAATGTAGCTTTATGGGCTAGATGGTAAGAGTTATATACCCTCTAAGAATACTCAAGAATGTAACTTGGACTCTGAGAACTCTGATTATCTGTGTGCATAATTCTGGTTTTGCCTACTATAAATGGGGAATACTCATCTGCATTATCTGAAGAATTTATCATATATAGTGTTAATGAGATTATTATCTTATATTTTGAAGTATATTGAAGCATTCCTGGCATACTTTGCATACTGCAATACTTTGATTTTTTTTAAAGCAAATTTGGGAAGCTTGGTGCTAATGCCTCAGCTATACCTTGCTCAGACACCATTTAGAACATGTTTGTTGGTGCTAATAAGACTATAACTCTGCCAAGTCAAGGAGACCCACTTCATTCTGAAACCTCTCGGTAAAAGAATAGACAGAGGAAATGTAACCTAACACATGAGGGTCATTCAGCACACTAAAAGTACTTACCAATTGCACAGTATTTATTAGGGGGTGGTTCTGACCTCATGCTTCAAAACCCCCCTATTCTATTATTCTTACAACATTCATTGTAGGAGAAATAGCTATTATATTGATTTATATTAGATGAAATGTTGTTTGTGGGACCAAGGTCGCACTTGCACTCCTCTGACTGAGTTCGGCAAGCAAACGTTCTCAGTCATTGTCCTTTTTACCTATCCCACCATTGTGTAGTGAGATGCTTGACCTTTCTATTTGGAAATATTTTACAAGATAGTAAATTCACATATGAAACAGTTTCTGAAACAGTCGGAGAAATTAAGCCTTCGTTCAGGCAAGTCATCAAGTCATGCTGGAGAGGCACAAGTGCTTCAGTGCCTGGAGGACACCAGTGGAAAAAAAAATATTAAATCTAAAAGAGAATACTTACCTAGGAAATTTCAGCATAAACCAGTAATTTCTCTCAGTAGCTAAACAAAATCTGGTTATGTGAAGATGGGTCTCTGCTCTTAAATAGGATTCTTATTTTTGAAACATAAAAATAAATCACTGTGAGAGTTCCAAAAGATATACTGTGCCTGGATACAGCAGAAGATTTAGTATTCCGGTATCCCAGACTAAATCAATAACTGGCATCCTATCTGGTCCAGCTACAGAGAGAACATGATTTGCATCACTTTAATGGATTTCTTTTCCTATTGAATAATACCTCATATGAATACTGTTTTAAAGTTTATTTGGGTGAAAATTCCCTTTGTACAGATTATATGCTTATGTAGGATTATATAAAATGGAGTGCTGCTTACAGAAGTGCTGTTACTTATTTCTGTGGTATTCTAGCAACCAAAGTAATAAAAAGCAATGTATTTCAGTGTCCACAGAAAGTTTCAAATAAATATGGAGCCCCTGACTTACTTAGCAAATGGAAATTCTCCATCTACCTATCTTTATCATCATTGAGGTAGTAGAAAAAGGTTAGAAACTTATAATGGAACATAAAACAATATCCTTTATTAGTATGCTGATTTTTAATTAATTATATTCAAGTAGTATCAGTTACATTGATATGAATTGTCATAGAAATTATAGTTTACAGGACCAAAATTACAGCAGGTTGCTGAGCATGTGTGTTGTTCACTTGCTCATTCCCCCCCCCCCACCCCCAATCTACTTGTGTTTCTATGACTGAAACAGTAGTTGTCTGCCACTTTATTTAGTCTCAGTAGGCATGTTGCCCTTGCCCCCAGCAACTGCATTATCCATAATGAAAGCAGAGAGTACTTCATCCTTGGGCCCACACCTAGACAATACTAAGTATGAGTTGCAGCTCTGCTGAACAGCAGGCCCACTACTTTCTTTCACACTCCTTATGTAGCTAACAAAACTTCAGCTGTGTTTCAGTTCCTTGGAACTGGATAATTTTATTTAGAAAATGTCAGTGGTCACATTATCCCTGACCTTGATACTTCTTCTGCTCATCAGTCCCTTTACTCTCAGCAAAGGAAACTGTATACTTTCTATTTACTTTTTAAATCCCTCAGAAGTATTTATTTTATTTTGACTGTTTGTGTGTTGTGGCAAAGATCTCTGTCCATATCCAACTCAATTCTGATGACTAGGAAACATTAGACCCCAAGGTAAAGGTTACACCATTCTTTATTTCCTTCATTCTGGCACACTCAGGGATACTCCCTGGCCATGCCCATCTCCTTGATTTTTACTTTCCTTTCCTAAAAAATGCATTCTGTTCTACACATTAGAAATATGCTATTTCTAATCCTGATTCTTTCTCATTATCACCTTTTGCTCATTTCTGCATCTGAATCATCACTGCAGGTAACATGTCCCTGTCTCTCTAAGAAGGTCCTTCTTCTGGCCTAGTCCTGTGGTTATGTTGCTTAAAGTTCCTCCTTCTTTTCCAGGAGTTGGCCCTTCATGTCCTCTTACTCAGCAGTATAGGCAAATCCTTAGGTAAGCTGGCAGCTTCCTGTATTCCATTTGCCTCCAGTTCTTTTAACCTATGCTGTTGACTACTGTTATCTTATGTATTCATACTGTCTTCCATAATGTCTGTCACTATCTGCACACACCTTTGTTTGGCAGTCACTACATAGCACTGCCACGTATTCCTTACTTTGGAAAAATTAATATACTTTTCCATCATGCATACGCCAATGGTTTCCTTCTGTTCAGTTTGATAACCTGTCATCTGAAACTGTATATCCCTCGGAATTTTTGTTCACTTGTGATCTCTTGAATGGAGTTAAAATGGAAGTTAAAAACAGTGGCTGCTAGTGAAGAGCAGTATTACGGAAAGTACTGAATTTCTATCCTTTCTTTTCCAGACCAGTTACTTCCATCCCAAGGTCCTTCTAGTCATAGTCTCAGGCAATCCTTGTATAGACTGTGCATATAATTTATTCTAGGCTTTAGAGGGCACATGCTATGAATGCAAAGCCTTTCATACATGCTATTTCTCATATATTTTGTTTCATTGAATGGCACATACCTACTAGAGGGGAGACAGGGCCTTCCCTTGGAGTAGCACTAACTCTCCCATACTCACTTGTATCATCTGTTTGCTGGCAGTAGGAGTATCCATTCCTACTGCTTCTTGCCTGTGCCTCCTCTTCTTCAGCAGCTGCATGGAGATAGAGTATCGCCTTCCCTTCCAGAAGCCTCACAAACAGAGACCTGGGCAGGACACACAGAGCTGAGCACCCTCTGCTCAACACAATAGGAATGTTGATGCTGTCTTTTAGGAAGAAGAGGAACATAGGAGAAGTAACATGAGCTTTGAACAAAATGCCCAACAAGAGCAGCTTATCAGAAAGACAGTGAAACTGTCTCCTTTACTACTGCAGTCTTGGCTAGCTTTTCTTATTTCTTTTCGTCCATGATATTGCAATGATAATGGCCGGACTAGTAGATGATCGTGGTGCTGAAACAGTTCTAAGAATTGAATTTTCCTTCAAATCCAGATGGCAGAAGAGCATAACTGAATGCACTTTTATTGATACTGGCTAGGAGCCTTTGCTGAAGGCTTCTGCAAAGTCCCAACACAACAGCTAGATATAGTATACATACGTTTAACAGGGATTGCCTTAGCATATACTGTAATGTTGGCTGCCATCATTCAGTAAGACTAAACTGAAAACTTTTGGGCACTCCTCACTTAAAATGGAAGAGTTACAGAAAGGAGCCAGCAACTGCCAGTGTAAGGTAGTCAACCTGATGAAAAGGTAAAAGGAGAGAGATCAAAACAGGTCACTTACAAATTGTGTTTTGGTTTTCTTGGGTTTTGTTTTGATTTTTTTTTTTTTTTGTGGGGTGGAGGAGGAAGCCTTATTTCTTGTTGTCTTCAGTGATCTTAGATATTCAGAGCTCTGCTCTATGAATTAGCAGTGTTGGAAGAAGACAGTTAGATGTGTCCTTGATCTTTTCATTTATTGGCAAGAAAAAGTGTAACTCCTTTCAACAATAAAGTCTGTGAAAGAACATGGATCTATCTGAATCATACATTGTACTGTACCTTCTATTACATAAACCTGTTACTGTATTTTAATCTTTTGTTCCCTAATGTCTTATAATATCCTGTGATTCAATTTGATACGACAGTTCTTGCACTATGTTTAGGGATTAGCTGATCTCACCACTGTCCAGTTTTTAAGAAACTACTGGCAGATCTTACTAAGGGACCATAGTATAGCATCTGTCCTTACTGGGCTGTGTGTGCACAGCAAATCTGGTTTGTCAAACATAAACCCATCTACGCTACACTGCACTCCAAGTAGGGCAAGCATTACATGCACTGTAAAGTTGGTCTGAACTAGTCTGCTTATATGGCCTGAACATTAAATCTGCAGTAGATGTGAAATATTATGCATCAAAGCCACAGAATGAATCTCAGGGCCTCCTTCAAACTGGTATCCCAAGGTCTTTAGACAGCACTAATAGGCAGCATAGCATCACATAATCATAGAATCATAGAATGGATTGGGTTGGAAGGAACCTTAAAGCTCATCTTGTTCCAAACCCCCTGCCATGGGCACGGACACCTTCCACTAGAGCAGGTTGCTCAAATCCCCATCCAACCTGGCCTTGAACACTGCTGGGGTCGGGCAGCCATAGCTTCTCTGGGTAACATGTGCCAGTGCCTCACCACCATCATAGTGAAGAATTTCTTCCTAATATCTAATCTAAATCAGTTAAAAGCCATTACCCCTTGTCCTGTCACTACATGCCTTGGTAAAAAAAGTCCATCTCCAAATTTCTTGTTCACCCAGTTAGGTTCTGGAAGGCTGCTCTAAGGTCTCCTTATAAAGAGCCTTCTCTTCTCCAGGCTAAACAAACTCAGCTCTCTCAGCCTATCTTCACAGAAGAGGTGTTCCAGCCCTCTGAGTGTCTTTGTGGCCTCCTCTGGACACATTCCAGCAGGTTCAGATCCTTCTTATGTTGGAGGCCCCAGAGCTGAATTTTATAGGTTGTTTCACAGTCTCTCATGTAACAGGATTTTCTTTCCTATTCAACTAAAAGCATAAGAATTACTACATTTTACCCAACATCATTATCACTGAATAATCAGGACATCTAAAATTTTCACATAAACACCACAATATTTTTTCTCTGAAGGGAATAAACTGATATAATAGAAGACAACTAAAAGGCGGCCATCCAATATTAAGAAATAAACAGAAGTCTAGTAACTTAGCAGATGTAAAATCTGCATTTATTTAAAATAATTTTGTACAACTTTCCAAACACTACAAAAGGCAAGAGAGTCAAAGGAGTACTGGACATTCCAAATGGAAAGCCTGAAAATAACATACTGTTAAACAACTAAAGGTTAATTAAAACTTTGATTGCTGTTTCATAAATGTCTATAAAACTGTCACCACCAAAGCTGACTCATTATTAGCCAATATGTTTAAAGATCACAATGAGCTTTCAGCTACTAATAGATTCCTTTTTTGTTACTACTAGATTCTAAAAATACTGTGCATTCCAGAAAGGATAAGCAGCCAAAATAATGAGCCTCTTACAAGAACACAAGACTTTAATAACAAAATTAAGGTCCTTGCAACAATATTCTTGTACAACTTTTAATTGTTATGCTGTCCATAAAACTAGCTGCATTTATCTATAGCAGCTAGCATCTACAGATGATTTAGTATAAACAATTAAAATAATCTAACAGGACAGAGTGTATGAACCATCTGTAAGTTGACAAAGCATTCAGTTTGGTTGAGTTGCTCTGACTCTGCAATACACCATGTATGCTGAAATTTTAATTGTTTAAGGTCAAATAAATCAGCCAAAATGCAGGCTTGACTTACAAATCTAAAAAAGTGTGTGTGCCTAACACAGTAATAATAATGCTATTATAAATAGCAGCAGCAGTATTAGTAGTACTGGTATCAGTATTATTACCTCCTTGAAAATCATTAGATGGGAAGAAATTTCTGGGGTTTTATTATGGTAAATAACAAACACATTCAGGAGTCAAAGATTGTACAAGACTATTAAAGACAATAAAAGATATATTTACTTTTGTTTCAGCTCCTAGTTTTGGGGATTTTTTTTTAGGAACTTGTTCAGTGTTGCTTCTTTTCCTTTGCCTACAGTATCTCATAAGTCACAAGATAATGGGAGTATGAGTAATGTTCAAATGACAGACACTTTCCAAATCAGAATGATGCTCCAATCAAAAGTTGGACTTTTCCTCAGCCTTGTATTTTATGTATTTCAACCTGACCACAATGACTGTAAGTGCTAAACCCTCAAAATTATAAAGTGTTGTGATAATTCTTTCTAAAAGTAGTAAATATCTACATGCTAGAAAAGGTGTAGAAAATTATGTCCTAGTCCTGAAAATTCCCAACCCTTTTGTAAGGATCAATTTAGTTCTTCTCAGAATGAAAAGTAACACTCAGATCTCTCCTTTTGTCTCCAAATGACTTTGTAACTTCTGCCGGTGTTTGTAATACCGCTGGTGAAATCTGCAGAAGGGTGAGGTCAGGAAGGAATTTTTCAGCTCTTCTTATTTTTCTCTAGTTTTAATGTCTACTTTTATACCTCCATATTGTAGTCTGGTTGTGCAGATAACATCTACAGTCATACACTTCAAGAACTCAATTGCAAAAATTATGGAAACAGGTTAATAACTGAAACAAAAGAGGGGAAAATAAAAGTAATTTATAACTTTTCCTTCTTCCTTCAACTATTAATTATTGTATCAGAGAAAATAAGTCACAGATGTCTAGAAACTCCTATATAACTAAAATTAATTAAAAATATAATGAATAAAGTAGTTAAATATTCAAACATAATCCCCATTCATCTTATATCTTAGATACTCATGTTAAAACAGCACAGATACTCTTTTCATGTCAATTTTATTTTGTATTTTTCTATAGATACTGCTGCTGCTACACTTACAAGTGTAAGTCACTTCTGCCATTATCTACAGCCCATGAAGTTAGCAGAAAGACTCTTATTTTTACTGGATTGGATCTTCTTTTGCTGTTTCCTTCTTTTGTTGTTGATTTGTACAAGTTACACAAGTACAGATTCAATAGTTCCGCACCCCACTCCAATTAAACAGCAGGAGACAGGCATGTCCCCACTTCTGCCTGAAAGATACTACTCGAGTTTCTCCAGTTCATCTTTAATTTGATAACAGCAGTAGCTGTGTATGGCAAAAATATTTCTTTTTTTGAATCCAGACCGTTAGAAGTATCTTATTAAGTGGACTATTTCTGACTACCTTTCTATTCACAGTGAACCAGCAGAATTTATGTTTCTCATGAGAATTTAAAAGCTCTTTTTCTGGTATTTAAGCAACCAGCACAGGATTGGTTGTGACAGCATCTCACTAATATAGGAATTTCTTATTCTGGTAAATTGTGGTTTACTGATTGGGGGTTTTGTTGTTGTTAATTAATTGGATGCTATTTTAAGTTCCTACTTTGTATTAGCCTAGTCATGGGAATTGAATCTATGTCTTTTCTCTGTTGCTGTGTATCAAACAAGAGGATCTGGAAAGAGCTGAACATTGCTTAGTAAAAGGCACACAGCTACAACAGCTGAGCTAAAGCAGCACTTGATTAAAAGGTGGCTGAAATATCCAAGGAGAACTTAGAAAAAAATAAATACCTGTTTACTGGATGGGAAAGACTAACAGGCCAGCATTCCCAGACATCAGTAACAAAGGTGTTTCATTTTTCTGTTTCATATCTGGTCTTACAAATATGGAGTATCAACTGCATTTAGTTGCAATACCTCCAGAATGGTTGAGAAACCTTACTTAACAGCAGAGAAAGAATTTATCCTGCCCTGTCCCATTCTGAAGAATGAGTCATGGCATTCAAGACCACATTCAGAACCTCTTCCTTTAATCGTCTTTAAAGATTAAAGATTTGGGGGTTGGACTAGATAACCTTTAAAGGTCCTTTCTAGCCCATCCTAGTCTATGATTCTAAGATTTAAAATGAAATTAATAAATCTTTGAGACACAAATTACTCAATTAAAATCATAGTAGGTACCATCATTTACCTGCTTTATCTTATATATTCTGTTTCTGTAAAACTATGGAGGTTTCTCATTCGCTTCAATTCTGTATTAGGTCTTCTTCCATGCTTGTCTGGTTCTGTCTTCAGGGATGCACATCTAGTCATATACACATATATCAGGACTGCATAGAATCATGTCTGCATACATATATATGGCTTATAACCAGCTAAACAAAGCTGACAAATCTTAACCTATTGACTTCTTCTCTATGTGCATATGCTCATGCAAGATTTCAAAACAGACAGTAGTACATAATTATGAAATTACATTAGCCAAGTAGATACTTTGGAAGACCCTCATGCTCCCAGTGGAAAAAGCACTAGCAGGTGGGCTTTCGTAAGTCTTTTTCATGTGAAAAATTAGCACTAGATTATGGATCTGTGTTCAAAACTACAGTTAACCAGTGATCTAAATAATGTATCTTTTGATTTTTTTTTTAGTCAATTAATCATGTTGACCCTCAGAACTAAATCTGAAACAGAATTTGGAGACTGAACCCACAGAAATCAAAATGTCTGCAATGATATAGATAGACAGAGAAGGAGACTTCTCAAAATCCGGTATTAAATAAATTCTATACTGTGTTTTCATACAAGTAATGTTCTTTTATTTCACTTATTCAGTTTGTTTGGTATTTCCTAAGAGAATTCACTTTTATGTGATCTCCAACTCACTTAGGTTACAACTTCCTTTGACGTCATGCATACCAAGTCTGACCCTTTCTGAAGAATCTTGAATCATAAGAATCTTAAGAATTACATTCATGAGCCAGGTATAGGTAAACATGTACCTTTATACTTTTATGATATGTAAACCCCTCTAAAAACATAAAGTCATATGGTTACACATATTTCAGATGTGCAGACTTCAGAACAGAATAAAACTGCTTTTTAATAACATTATGAAAAAGCTTTGTGGGCCATTTACACAAATACTAGCATTTTTGTTTTCTTTCATCTTCAGGTGAAGAACAACAATATCCACTGTGAAAATCACACTTGATCTATAACTAAACTGAAGAGAAATATTAATGTTTTTTTTCTGGACATTTATGTGAAAGAGGCTACCTACCAGAGTAATTGAAGGGATTTCTTTTGTTAACAACTTTGCAGCTCTATCAATTCAAATGAACTCAATAAATGCACATGGAGCAAACACATTAGAGGGTAAACTACCTGAAGAACACTAAGAAAGTTAGAAGCAGATGATAAACTGTCCACATTAAAAACCTAATGAAACCTACTTAAGTTCATATAAAGAGATAAGTATATGATGATAGGATTTTGCATACATGTAGCATATATTTTTCTGTGCTATAGCAACAGTAACAATTATATTTTTGAGAGTTCAAGTATTCCTATATTACAAGTAGAAAATTTTAAAGGGAAAAAGATGTAGTGACTTTCCCAAAATACTGATATTAATTTTGAAACTTACAATTTAGGATTTTTCAATGTCCAAGTCTGAGATTTTTATACTATACTACAGAATTTTCTCTTTTTTAATAAATATATACATTCTGTGCTCCAAATTTAGCTGTAACTCATATCCCCCTCTGAAGGAACTTTAACACGCCTTCTAAGATTGCTGTATGTGCCTGTATGTTGAGACTTGCATTTATTTGCTCTCCTGAGACACCATATTGTTGAATGCCATATTGCTTCATTCTCACCTCTCACCAAGGACTTACGGGTACTTCTTGATTAGCAGCACTGCCATAGATAAAAATCCCCACACATTCTTTCACATTTTCTACCTTGTTGTTGTTTTTTTTTTTTCCCAAATTATACTTACATGGAATCCTCTGGCAAACCCCCATTTGGGAAGAATTTATTTTATGCTCTCAAAATCCCATTCACATGTATGTGATGCCATATAAAATCATAATAACAGCAAAGCAGTTAAAACCCAACTCGGCATTTGAAACATGAACACTGTATCCAAATCCATGTATTTGGATAAAACCAAACATATTTTGGTATTATCCATATTGCTAAAAATCTATAAATGGCTTATAACAATTATCTTTTAATGAGAATACTAAATATCTGGTTAGTCCAGTGGTAACGCAAGAGATAGAAAAGCTCTGATGGACTCATTGCGATCTCTTGTATAAATAATACAAAGTCAATAGAGTAATTAATAAATAGTTTTAAACATTCTGTATGTGTATTAAATAGAGAAACTAAAACAGTTTCAAAGGAACCATTCCATCCTCAGACAAAAAAAAAAAAAAAAGTGCATTTTTTAATTTTCTGTAAAGCATACATTTGCCTTTCAAAAAACAAAAACAAAGCTAATAAATGACATTTTAGAACTCTATTTAAAGACGCTCATAGAGAGACTTAGGCTGACAAAACACAGGAAATTCAAACGTGGAAGTAGAATCATAAATGTAAGAGGGGTGTAATTCATGCCATTACACCTGTTTGAAACAATTTGTGTGAGTTAAGGATAGAGTGCCAGCATAAACTTTGGATTTATTGGCTTTTGTTGCTTTAAATCAGACCCTTCACATTATTTAAACATAGTTTTTGTATTTAATATTCAGAGTGATAGAACACGTACATTTGGCTGCAGATAGATACATAATTTATGTTGGTAAGAAGCATACCTTATAACACTTAAGTGGTTTATTAAACTTGTTTCATCTGATATAGGATAAATTCTGTAATTGATGGCAAGTTATAGGCAGATCCTGCATCTATCATATTTAAGATTACCTTATGTTATAGAAACTGTTCTGCTTTGGCTTCTGAAGGGCGCTTTTTTTTTTTTTTTCCTGGAGAGAAATATATGAAATATGTTAATGTTGTTTAAGAATGACTTAAACCTGAACCTCCTACATGGAATTAGTTTAGTGGTCTCAGTTCAGTCCCTAGCAGACTGTTGAGTGTATCAGGAAAACCATCATGCATAATTTGGCACCTCAGTAGGACCAGCAGCCTCTGATCTAAAGAGGATTGGCAAGAAACCTGGGAAGGCTGAACGACCTCTTATTTTAGGGACCCCAAACTCTTCAAGTCAGAAGGGAGGTCATGTTGTGCAGGGATGTTATTTCTGTACTCCTTGCTCCCTCTCAAGCTTATAGTTCATAGCAGATTTATTTGAAATTACCCCACCTGTTTGATGAGCATGGATAGGAAAAAGAAAGTAAAGATGCTTGTCTCTCTCAGACAGTGGATTCAACTCAGACCTTTTAAGACTTCTATCATTTCTGTTATCTGAATATCTTTACCAGTGTGGACTGGGAAGAGTCAGGGTGGAGCAGGCTACACCTAGACTGTGGTGTTACAAGCATTAGGATCTCTAACAATTCTCTTGTCTGCATCATAATGGACTGAAATACTAATAGCCAGCAAGAATTTGATTTTTTGCTCCTGCTATTGACCACTGATAATTATAGAGTGATATTGTGGGACAAGTTCTAATGCTAACAAGGCACATCTAAAATATGTAGATGGGTCAGGGTGGCTATCATAAGGATTGTGACACAGTAGTGGTGAAACCCTCTATTTTTAAAATAGTGCTTAAAAGTAGATTATCAAGTAAGTGAATACTGTCTAGTATTTTTGCTTGAACTGCCGTTATTTGTTTGATTCTTTGATAGCCATGTTGCACCAGCATGGAATAATGATCGTTTAAGTTCTTCTCAAACTTCTGCAACTCATGCTCATCACAAAGACAAGTGGAACCCTGCTGCTAAGGCCTCTCCATGGGTAATTTATTATTAAAGTATTATTAATTTATTATTAAAATACTCACTGAGGTGAGATTATCCCAGCTTTCTTAAATGCTTTGAATAAAGCAGCTGTTAATGTTCACATCTGAAGTGCCAAATCAGATTTTAGATAATAGTGACAATGAAAGAGAACAGAGCAGTTACACTACAGCTGTGCTAGTTCAGGTTCACTGCTAGTAAAGGTAGATGTGCTACGCAGAAGAAAGGGAATGTAAGCTATGACTGGAAATTCTACTTTTGCTTCTTTGCCATTAAATTGTTCTTTTCCTTGAAAAGGTATGCCAGTACATATAAGTCTGCTACATGAATAGTCACAGAAAAACAGAAGTACATATCACTGAAAGAACATCACAGTTGGGCTAGACAGGTAACATTTAAGTTGATGGTACCATTTCTAGCAGATGTCATTTTCTTCATTCTTCCTAGAAAGAAATGACATATTTAGAGGAAGTGCCCAAGAGTTCTTTAAAAAGGTTGTTACAAGCTACAGAATAAAGAAGGCTTCAAATAGATATTGAAATGTTCACTTTGGGAGTTATTAAATGAGCAAACTGTCATGAGTACTCCTGTCTGGATGCATAATAGTATATAGGTATCTGGCTACCTGAGTGTGTTTTGTTTGCGTTTACGCCAGGTTCCCTTGTTATGAGTGTTTTATTTCACTAATTCCTTACTGCACCTCTACAGAGATGGTATCGTAATTCTGGTTACAATAATTCTATGATGAATTTATTGTCTTTCTCAAGTTCATGGTTCATAAGGTACAGCCATTTCCAGATATACGAGGTTTGTATCACGGGAAACTAATTCATTTCTATTTGGTTTTGCCTTTGTGTTCATATTTTTAAACACTCAGACCCTGGATGGGTATAGAGATCAGAAGCACCTGCTGTGCAGCATCAATCTGGATGGCACTGTAACAAATTATTTTAAGAGGAAATCATAAGAATGTTAATAGTAACGTTGCTAGTGGACCTTTAGGGTCTGATTCCACAAGCTTTAGTGACAGCAATGATCCCTTTTCACCTTGATAGCTTTACAGACATCAAAGACAACTTAGTAGACCAAATTTTGTGGAAGTAGGCTTAGACTTCAGGTAAACATTCATCTTCTCCATTAAATATATTTCTTTTGAGCATATGATAATAAGAATGTTCTTACTTTATTGAGGCATGTTAGAACGTCCTGCATTTTTCTCCACTGCATTTATCAAAGCAGTAAAATAAGATTTTAGCCACTTTTCTCATACCAGTCCACTAAAAATCTTCAAAAGGAGGTTGGCATTCAAAGAAACTAAGTTTCTTAGTGTCCTGGGTTCAGCAGTAGCAGTCATTTTTCTCAGTCTTAGTAGCTGGTGCAGTGCTGTGGTTTTGACTTTCAGCCTGAGCACAACACTGATAACACCGATGATTTTAGTTGCTGCTCAGTAATGTTTACTCTGACCAAGGACTTTGTGAGTCTCATGCTCTGCCAGGGAGGAGGGGAAGCCGGGAGGAAGCAGAGACAGGACACCTGACCCAAACTAACCAAAGAGGTATTCCATACCACAGCACGTCATGCCCAGTATATAAACTGGGGGCAGTTACCTGGAAGGGTTTGATCACTGCTGGGTTGGGCTGGGTATCGGTTGGTGGGTGGTGAGCGGTTGTATTCTCTTCCCTTGTTATTTTCCATATCATTATTATTATTGGTGGTAGCAGTAGTGATTTGTGTTACACCTTAGTTACTGGACTGTTCTTATCTCAACCTGTGGGAGTTACATTCTTTAGATTCTCCTCCCCATCCCTCTAGGAGTGGGGGGAGGAAGGAGGGGAAGTGAGAAAGCGGCTGCGTGGTTCTGGGTTGCCAGCTGGGCTTAAACCACCACAGTTCTTTGTGGCGCCCAACGTGGGGCATGAAGGGTTGAGATAACGATAGTTGCCTTTAGGGCTGTGGCACTTTTAAACTCTTAAATCTGCATTTTAAATTCAAGCAGTGCCATCTTTTAGAGATCTTTCCAAATTAAAGCTTAAAAGCTTGGAGAAACTGATGAACAGCTACTGCTGATCCCTTCTGGCTTGTGTGGCTGAAGGCTGAAACACAGTCTCTCAGAAACAAGAACAGAACTGGAAGGAACTTGCATGGTTTCTGATGCAAGAGCTGCAGTGTGTCAATTGTCTACAGCTTGGAGAAGTTCTTCTGTTGCAACCCAGTTTGCTTCTCGTAACACACTGGGATTAGTTATCCAGGGAACAAACAACAAAGGTTAGCAAGTGCCAACAACCAACACATCAACTTGAGACATGGCAGTTATATTCATGCTGATTAAAGTATTTGAATTCTTAGGTGTATTGGGATAGCTAAGAATAACTGAATTTTCAATGTATAAAAGGATCTTGACTACTGTAGGGTGAAGAAACAACAGAAAATATGAGATGCATCATAGAATTACAGAGTGATTTGGGAAGGAAGGGACCTTAGAGCTCATCCAGTTCCAAACCCCTGCCACGGGCAGGGACCAAGTTGCTCAAAGCCCCAAAGCCCAACCACTCTGCTGCTATCAAAACTGGTTTATAAACCTGCTATGGGCATTCCCTCCCTTCCACAGAAAAGAGAACTGTTAAAGAACTTTTTTCCCCTCCCAACTTGTGGCAGGATGTGCCACCTAAAAATCAAAGTAAGCAAAAACACCACACTTAGAGAGAGGAACCACTCTGAAGTCAACAACATTGCAGTATTAAAAGCAGAACAGAAGAACCTCACCCAGGAGAAAACACCTCTTGTGTTGTAGGATTCACCAGTGAAATGGATGACATGCAAAGTCAGTTTGAAATTACAGTTCAGGTAGCAGCAGCAGTATAACTGGCACAGTACACAGTACAGCACTGTTCAGTTTTCCCCACTTCTTTTCCATCACGCTAGTGTGAACATTCTCTTGATGTTTTCATAGATGCAAACATGATTCAGGGTAACACCCTTCCTGAACTTTCCCCTCCTACAGGATCTTGTAGTACCTAAAAATCCTACCAGAAGTTACATTTAGAATTATAAGAATCATATTTTGTTTGAACTTACAGTGATGCCATCTCCAGAAGGTGATTTTGAGAAAATATTTTAAGAAATTACTATTTCGTGCTGGTTACTATAACACTCCACCTTGTCCTTCCATTGGAAGAAGATGAGCCACCAGATCTCCAGCGTGATCACATGGGCTTAAACCACAACACTTAAGAAGAAGTCAGACTGAAAGCCTGTTGAAACGGTTGTTTCTTCTTACTCTGTATCAAATCAAGACAATGTTCTTTATATGGGATGGGAGGGAGAGGGGTGCTGACCGTTGAATAAACCAGTGGCACGTTTGCATTGTACCAGATGGCACAATTCAGTGTTAAAATAGAACACTGAGTTTACTTGAAACAAAGCTCTGGAATCGGGAACCTGGTTGTCCTTCAGATGTGGCTGGCAAGAGGCTTGTAAGTGTCAGTCCAGTGGAGATCACATTTGAGGTAAAGAAGAAATTACAGTCCTCAGAAAAAGTATCCAGCTGTTATGTTGCTCCTCCAGGGCACCAGAAGAAAGGGGATAATATCAGTCTATTAGACAGATGAAAAGCATCAGGTTTGTTATCCTCCCAAAGCAGACAATCTTTTTTGGCTCTAAAGTAAGAACTGATGTAAAGTTTAAGATAATCCTCATTTCTTTTGAGGAGACAGCATAAATATTTTGCAAATAAAATACTTCTAGGTTTTTATTTATTTTTTTTTTTTTTTTTACCATTGTAACAGCATTTCACACAGATGATTCTTTTCCATTGGGACATAAAAAACAAGCTTTTTTCATAATCAGTCTTGCTGTTGATCCAAGAGACCTCCAAAGTTAATGTTAGAGAAACAGACACAAATCATCTAATGCACAGCAAATTTCCACTGGCACCATGTTTCATACTGATGTGTCTTGGACTTAGTTTAACGATGGTAGGATCAGTTTGATGTTATTGGCTGTTGGCCCTAGTCTGAGAGGTGGTGAAAGATCTTCTCTCCTCTTATTTTCACCACAAAATGCTCAGCAAACCCCAGACTCCCACTGGCCTCAACAGAAATGCAGAAATTCAGGATGCTTAACACTTTCCAGGATTGGGCCCAGACGGGTATGACTATTCATCAGTTAATTTTACTGCTTTTCAGCAGCTGTGAAATATACACCCTGATACGCCTTTTTTAAACAGCTGGAAAATTATGTTGTAACTAGAATTCCATCCTTCAGCCTTCCATGGAATGCATTTTGCTCTGAGAGCTGAGAGGCAGTCTAAATAGTGGCTAGATAAGCCCTCACCATAGTCATAAATGTCACAGTATTTAGAACGGTGGGACGTTGCTTTAGGACAAAGTAATTTTTTTGTGACATTCATTTTACTGTCTATTTTACATGGGACTTTTATTGCATTTTATGTATAAAATACAGAACACAGAAATGATAAGATGTTTAACATCCTTTTTTAAGAGTAATTACGCATTCTATGCACTTTCACTTTTCTTGGTTGAACAATAAATCATGAGTTTTTTTCCCTCATGCGCCAAATTCTACTATTTTTACTAATCTCGATGGGCTGTTACATCAGCCTACAAAGTAATCTCAGTGGGGCAAATTCTTGTCTGCAATACTCCCATGCAAGTTGAATACAATCCTATAATTACGATGACACTGAAAGCAGAATTTGTCCCAGTGATCTGAAAGAGCCAAGCAGTATTTGTTCAGCAGTATTTGCCCTCAAACACTTTATTTTCTTCTTGCATTCAGAACCACAAGTTTGTGTATGTTAATGTGCGCCGTGGAACTGAATGAACAGAAAAAGACTGGTAAGTAATGTTTACAACTTCCATGACTGGAAAAGCTGTCACTTTTCATTTCACGCTGAAGTCAATGGAAGCTGAATATGTGAAAAGGGGAAGTGGCACTAGGTCTCCACTAAGTTAAACACCAGCTCTTTACAAAGCACAGATAGAAAGGGATTACAGCTAAATTAATGACAGTCAGCTACCATGGAAGTTAGAGCTGAAGATCATGTCTAATATGTGTTTATAGTCTTAACAATGGTGAGGGAACTAGTTTTGAAGACCTCAAACTCTGTCACATTTGAGGAATAGTAACCCCTTTTTTAAAGTTTTATCACTGCATCTATGTGAGTTGCTTGTAATATTGGAATTACTTCTTACACTAAAGAAATCATCTGCAAAGAGTCTCCAGCCTTGTTACGGTACATGGTATTGCAGGCAGTACAGAGTGATACTTACATGCAACAAGTCCAGTTATAGGCTCCTCTAAGAAGTGATTTTTCAGCCTTTTCTTTTCATTGCCTCTGTTTCTGCGATCTCAGATTGTAGGTGCACAGCGTCTAAAAACATAACCTTGAGTACTTAGAAAACATTAGTTATATTATAGTTATAAAGATGACATTTAACATACTTCTCTAGCCTTTAAAAGCCCTCTGGATTTTTAAAAGTGCTAGCACAAAACCTACACTTCTGTGTTTCACCAGAGATGCTTTTTGTACCTTTCTCCTAAATAACGTATTTCCATTCCAGAAGACAGCAAACCGATTTTTCAGGAAACTTGTTTTTAAAGGTTTCATTTATCCTGTATGCACCAAAATGTTTCCTTCTTCATGGTATCAGAGCCAAACTTTGGGTGAAAAATTTCGTTATAGTAATCAGAAAGTCAACTGGTAAACATGGAAAACCGTAGATAGAAAAAGATTCTATCAAAATAATTATACAAGAGGGAGAACATTGATGAATGATCAAAAAAAGGGTATAGGCTTCAAAAGTAAGTAAGTAGTAGCACCAAAAAACTTTCACATTTGTTTCTTATTTTCTGTTTTAAGCACTTTGTAAAGTATGAGCTCTACAGAGAAATATAACTGAAACCTTCACCTGAAAATAAATAAAGAAATAAAGGTAGCTTTTTTTTTTAAATCAGAGGGAAACAAAAGAGGTGACCACCTATTTTTTCACCTTCTCTTTGATCATTTTATTTATAATAAAATTATGACTAGCCAAATATATGCATTAATTGCTACAATTTTAAAATGCAAAAATATAAAAAAATATATCCTCACTATGGTTGCTCTTTTTTTTTTCTCAGAATGTAGCATGCAATTTATGTTATTATAAAATCATTGCAGCATATAATATATACTCCGTCACATTTGTTTATAAATCCTACTTAATTTTTCTGTAACAAGGAATGCAGATGCAAAAAACACATTGAGATCTCTTTCTTCAGCTGATGGCTGATCGTGGCATCCATCAGGTTATCTTTGTGAATCTGCCACTTGTGCCAGATTGCTGATGGTCTTTGTTTAATCATCACATGTACCTTATCCTTCAAGTAGGAAGCCTGGGAAAGATGACACTCCAAGGCTGCCAGAGGGGCACTGCAAAGGTGGTGGGTGCTCACAAAAGGTGGCCTGCTGGCAGAGTTTTGTAACCGGAGCAGTCCAATGCTTTCTTCTCCATAGATTCCAGCTGCATCAGCACAGCGTGCACCTGTGCTCAGGAAGAAGAAGGCATTTGTATTTCCCTCTGGTTTCTGTCAGAACAAAAATATAAGATAGTAACCATTCATATAAACCATACCGTTCAGTGATGAGAAAAGCCAGATTTCAGTACTTACTAGCACATGTAACTGGAAATACTTGCTGACTAGAATAGAGATGAAGTGTCTGTCATAGCTAGAGACAGCTGGAGACTGATTCTGGTGCAGAATCTCTAGTACCCAAGTCGTATTGTATGGGTGTGTCACAAATCTGTTCAGGCTACTATAACCTGAGGTACAGCCCACACTGTCATACACAGAAGGTCTGTATTCTTAGGTATATACTGTACACATTTTATCCCACACAGTAGCAAGCCAGTTTTTCTGGAAAATACAGTAACTTCCACATTTTTCAAGATATATCTGTGGGCTTAACAAGATACAGTCATGCAGTGCAGCCAGTGCAGTCTACTCAACTCCACTGCAAGTCTCACCTCCCAGTTCCCAATTTCCTGTCTCACACTCCTCAAACAATGCCTGGCATTCATGTGGACTCACAGTCAGGTGCACACAAGATTCTTAAGATGCCCAGGTAAATGATTCTTTGTTCCACACCTGTTCAGTGCAACAGCTCCACTGCACTAGAAATAACAAAAGAAAGCTCCTGACATGCCAAACTGCAAGATCTGCAGGATGTATTGTATTTTAATTTGAAAGAAAATAGAAGTTGAGCCAAGCTTCTAACTGCAAACTGTGCCACCACTTCGTTCTTTGGCATACAATTCAGCACAGGCAGTTGCTAAAGGAGACTTGAGGCAGCAGTTGCAGGCAGGGTTAAAGGAAGAAGGAGACTTTTCTCAGCTGATGGGTACCCCTTCCTGCTTCTGGGGAGCAGCTGGGCCCTTAAGGGACTGAATCATATGGCTGTAATTGCTATATTGAGGCCTTAGACAGAATGAACAGTGGTTTCTCCAGCCAACTTCATCTCTCCATCTGGAAAAAGAATGCTTGATCTGTGACTAAAAACCTAAGTGAAGCTCCCCTCTCCTGCTTCTGTAGTCAAGGCTCTTAAGAGTTTAATTTCCAGTGACTGTGGTTCCTGAAACTTGCCTGAAAATGCAGCAACACTGCCACATAGAATTAAAGAATTGTAAATGGAGGTAAAAAAGTTCAACGGAGCCTGAGTGGCACAGTACCGTTGTTGCCAGTGGATCATGGTGTGACTCAGGCAGGAATTCCAACTCAATCCAACCTCCTGTTCAAACCAATGAAGTGTGGGAACCTCCTTCTCTACAGAGAATTTATGTCAGGAATTCACACTGTATTTCATTCCCACCTGTGGCATGGTAATGAAGAAGATTGGCCTCCCTTTTATTTTAACCACACACAAGTACAAATAAGCTGAACGGGCATTTTAAAAATCAATTTGCAGCCTACAGCCTACGAAATGCACATTTATATTTCTTCCCAGGGTATACAAATTATATTAATTGTTATTGTCATTACAATTATTTTAAGACTTTCAGGAGTAATGGAAAAATTGAGCTGTTACCTGTTTTTTATGAGGATTGTGACCATGTCAGGCAGCAGTGGCTTTACAACAAAACATTGCTGGCCTACCATTAACTGTATTTACATTGTGCCCAAAATCTGTTTTCTAGTCTGGAAATTTGTTATATGTACACAACACAGTCAGAAGTGACCTTACAAAATGCAGGACAGTAGAGAAGTAAGACAAAAATCTCTGTGGAAATCATATATAAGATACTTTGATGAAAGTATTTAAACAAATAAATGGTGTGAAGAAAATAAATTTGGATTACCTTATTAAGTAATCAAAAACAATGGTGGGAAATAAAAAATGTTTCAGGCAAATTTTGAATTGGCAAATTCAAAATTAATTAAAATAAGGTTTATACAATAATCAGAGTGTGGGACTCACTGCCACACAAAGTTGGTAAAACTAAGAACTTGGCTAAGTCTTGAAAGGGACTGGTGATTTATAGAAATAAATACAATGCAGAGGTCATCATAGGTTAAGTTGGCTAAAACAAAGGACTGAACAGAACTATTGAGGAAAATACTCTTTTTCACTTTCTCTAATAGCAGTGCTGGAGACGGAGCACTGGATCAGTTCCAGCATGACAGGAACTGGAACAGGAAAAAAAAATGTGTTTTTCTTTAAGAACAATTTAATAACTGACTTGAAATTGGTAACTGTGGAATTATATCAAATGATAAGAGGGAAACTTCAGTTCACATAGCATGATAATGGTAAAATTCACTGTTGTGAATGTTGTGGTATTCAGAAGACTCCTGGTTCTGGCCGTAAGTTGTCTTCCTAGTAGCTCGTGCAGTGCTGTGTTTTAGCTTTAGTCTGAGAACAATGCTGAAAACACACTTATGTTTTAGTTGTTGCTAAGTAGCACTTACCCTGATCACGGACTTTTCAGTCTCTCATGCTCTGCCAGTGAGGAGGACCACAAGAAGCCAGTAGGAAGCACAGACAGGACACCTGAGCCCAACAATCCAAAGGGGTATTCCATACCACAACACATCATGCCCAGTATACAAACTGGGGGAGCTGACTGGGAGGGCCCTATCACTGCTTGGGTCAGGCTGGGTATTGGTCAGTGGGTGGTGAGCATCATTATTATCCTTATTGCTATTGTTGGCATTCTTTTTATTAACACTGTATTTTACTTTTTTTTAGTTGTTGGACTGTTCTTATCTCAACCCGTGTGGTTTACATTCTTTCAATTCTCCTTCCCATCCCTCCTGGAGGGGCAGAGGAAGAGAGGAGGTTGAGTGAGTGGCTTCATGGTGCTGAATTACCAACTGGGGTTAAACCACAACAAGAGGGGAGGGGACCTCCTCTTTTCAAATCTGTGCCCATTGCACCTCCTCCTGTCACTGGGCACACTGCAAGAGTCTGGCTCTGTCATTCATATCCTTCCATCCTTCATACCCTACCCATTCATACCCTTCCATACCTCTGTCATTCATACCCTTCCAATGATGAGATTCACCCTGAGCCTGCTATGCACCTGAAGAGTCTCACCTCCTTTCCTGCAAAGATGCTTTCCTGTGCTTTTTCCTCTTCTGTTCCATTCCATTCCGTTCTGCTCTATTCCCTATAACTCTAAGACTTAATAAGGCTTTGCAAGAACAACAACAGTTCAAGAAAATTGTTCTACATTCTTATAAGTATACAGTCCAGGTAAAAGATATCACTGAAGTTCTGCCTTAGGTGACAGCTGTGTGATTGGATCATGGTTACATTCCATGCTGAGAATGGCTTAATAATGGAAATGGAAGTTCAGTCTGAAGGTAAAAAAAAATCTGGGATGACTAGCTGAAAATGTGGTATGACTGAAGACTGTATAAATTCATCAGAATGTGTTATGATATTCCAGTTAAAAGGAATATGATTTCCCAGACTATCCAAGCAAAAGTTGATGATTATTTTACAGTACTCATGGAAGTATAGCACTAGAATAAGCATTTTTCACTGAAAGTATTTCTTCTTTCTCATGAAAATTTATTTATGGATTTGCTGAATTATTTCATAAATTATATTTTCCTTGCAGAAATGCTCAGCATGGACATCTGCAAACTGAGAAGAAAGAACAATGATGTATGCCACAAATCTTTTTAAAATGTAGGCTGTAAACACTGTGCTATGTTTGCCCAGGCCATGAAATGAGAACAGATTGGTCAAATAGTAACTAAGAGCAACATTTGCAGCTTCTAGAGGTAACAGGATTAGGGGAGGTTTGAACACTAATAACTCTTAACTTGAAGGGTGCACAAAAGAGAGTATAATCTGTATCAAGGAAATCTTGGGAGTTTTCTTATTTAACCATGAAGGATGGTTACAGTTTCATATTCTCTGAATTTGGAGGCTGTGAGTTTCACTGTTTTCTCTCTCAGCTTGAAACACTGCAGAGCTTGAGATTATTGTACAGAATTTTGCTTCCTCCATCATGTTTTGACCATGAAATGATAGGGGTGCAATAGACTTAAGTAGTAACACATCTCATCAGCACCATATTTAATAGTAAGCAATTGCTGAATTTTTAAATGTAATGTGTTATCAGAAGTAAACTAACACTATTGAAGGCAAAGGTAATATCCCACAGGAATCCGTGCATGCCATATGCAATACAGCTCCCAGAACGATTTTCCATGCACCTGTCTGACATGCTTTCTACTTGTGAAACATGTCTGACTGAAAAGGAAGTAATAAAAATGTATTAGTCTATGTGATTTCTAAGCAATAATTCCTAATATTGTATGTACTGTGCTACCAATACAATAAGTTCTCCTGCCTTTGACATTTGAAGAACTCTATCTACATAATCTGTTGCTTATTTACTATGTAAAAAACCCTATTAAATACTTTTTCTTTCCCAGTGGACGACTCTCTGTAGCAACACCTTAGATTGGCATGCCAAGTAATAAAGGGCAATCAAGTGCCACAACTAGAATTTCTAATTCTGCGCCAAGTGTTGATACACAGTATTTTACAACAGTAGAGTTCACTCGTGATACTTGTACTTTATTCATGTACATGTCGATCAGTTCTACACCCAATATAATTTTTATTGGCATGTAGCTGTCATATAGCTTATTTCTTCCGCATTGCTTTGAATGTATTGTATATTTGTCCTTTGATGTAAGGAGCCAGTTATTTTTATGTCTTGCCACATATACAGTAAATTAATAAATGTAGTTATATTACATCAGTTAGAAATCTGATTCTGATCTTTGAAAACAGAACTGGATGCATAGGCATTTTTCTGTTTGAGGACAATTTAATGCACAGACCAACACTTGCTAACAGACACAAGTTATTATATGCATTATCATAGACAAGGTTGGAAGGGACCTCAAAGATCATGTGGTCCAGCCTTTGTTGGCAAAGCATGGCCTGTACTACATGGCCTAGCACATTTTGCTGGAGAAGACTGAAATCAACAAGGACTAATCTAAAGCAGCCCAGAGAATAACTCAATCATTAGCATTTGTATGCTTTGCAATCTACTTTTTTTTAACTGAGAACATTTTGTACTGTCATTTAATATTTCTTTTGTATACAACAAAATGAGCCTGTTTCATCATGACAGATTGAGGAGAAGTTCTATCTTGGAATGTATACGGACAGAATTCTGTTTTATCACAGATATGTTTGTATGCCATCCTAATAATCACTAAGCAGAACTGTTATTTGTTATGTGATTACACCCAGTATGGAAAAGAATGTCTTGGGTTTATATGGTTTGGAGATGGCCACTTTAAGGGCAGCTACAAAGTGGACAGATGCTCTCTCTTCACCAGAAGCCACATGGAGAAGACAAGGTGCAGTGGATACAAGTCGCACTGAGGGAGGTTTCATCTTGACATAAGAAACAATTTTTTCATAGCGAGGACAATGCTGCACTGGAACAACCTCCCCAGGGAAGTGGTGGAGTCCCCACTGCTGGAGGTTTTCAAGATGCAATTAGAGAGGGTGCTTGATAACCCCATCCAGGCTTCCCTTCTCACAGATGGTCTTCCAAGGTTCATTCCAACCCAGGCTTTTCTGTGATTAGAAAGAATTAATGCAAACTTGTAAATTGCTAGATAGTGGGTATCTCTTTTCCTGTATAATGACTAAGAATTTATAAATTTAAAACTTGCACATGCTCTTATTTTAGGGCTGTCTTGTAAAGAATACCATACACTGAAGGTGTCTAGACATCATTGTATAATTTGACGTATGTCTGCCACTTGCATAGAAATTTTCCACAACCACAATACAGCATTGATTCTCAACTGTGACCCACAGTGCAGAAAGACTACTCTGTAATTACAAAACTTGTTACATAATTAGATTTGACACAATGCTTATTGTATTACTGTTCATACATACATGGACCCATTTATGCACACCTAGATTAAGGTCAAAATGAGTCTCTAAATGAGTAGCACAATTATCTAAATAGTGATTCTGTCTGTGCTTCTGAAAGCCACATGATACTCCTTTTAATTTCACTGCTGAAATTCAGTTGTTACAAGATAGGGAGTTGAAAAAATTGACTTGTTTGGACTTTACCCCCTTCCTCAGAACTTTACTAAATTATTCTTTTTATTTAAAAACCAATGTTCTATATTCCATCAGGGCCCTGATGGCACTGACATGGTTTACCAGCCCTGCCCAGCCTGCTCAGGATCCAGGACCCCATGTCAGTCCCTGGGGCCACCAGCCCCTCTCCCAGCACTGCTGCAGCAGAGGCAGTCTCCAGGTCCCAGCTCTCCATCTCTTCCAGCCTTGCTCTGCCTGGTCCTCACCAGGTGCCTGATGCCCAGGAATGCGGCTGCCTCTGCCTGCTCCCACCCTGGCTGACCTGCTCCTGGCTGGGGAGGCTGCACGGGCTCTGGCTGCCAGGCCACAAGCACATACATGTACACATAACCTTGTTTTTGGAAAGGATTTTAGGAAACAAAAAAATTACTCAGAAAAAAAAGTGCACTAGTTATCCTGGTTTTAAATACAGTTTTATTCTGTGCATAAATCTGCCCTGCTACAAGACTTCTATAATTGCTTTAACCATTAAGATGACATTCACTATGGGATTTATATTTTGGGAAGACCAAATTTCTAAGAAAAATAATAGAAAGTACTATCTGTCTGCCCTAGCCACGCAGTAAAGTTTATAACCTGTCTGCTGAGGAGCAGCGTTTAGAGAAGGAAGCTACCATTTTTTCCAAGCAGCGGCTAATTTTAAGTTTTCACAAGCAGCCGGAATCGGCATATGTGTAGTGGAAACTTCTTCAAGAAGACTGAAGTTAGACCCCTCTAACTAGCTAGCAACTAACTTAGACCTGATGAGTACCTCAATAGAGTATATTCCAGTCTTAGGCCAAGCAACACTTTTCCTTTTGCATTTCTAGAGCCAGGAACTGAAGCTGATTGTTGGATGTCCTGTGCTGTCAGATGCTTCTTCCTGCATAAGCCAGACAAAATGAATCAAAATTGAATCCACTGTAAGGAAGACTAAAACATTACAGAAGCCAGACAGAAAACAAATAGAATATAGAGCAGAAGGGTCTCTGTGTAAAAATGAACTTGGTATTTCTCCACTCTTTGTCTTTGCATTGTTTTATCCCCTGTAAATAATGTGAAACCTGTTGCCAAAAAGCATACTGCAGCCCTTATAATGCTGTTCCTCGTGTAGAACAATACACTAACCTTGGTACAATTTAGCCTGTTAATTCTACTCTTAGGTCTGTGGTGTGCATCTAATCGGTCAGAGATTGCTGATGGCACAACGTCAAGTTCCACCTGATGGTGTAAGTTTTCAGAACTACTTCACGAAAGTAGCTCAGGATAACCCCCATTAAAATAGCATTGTCTGCAATATTAAGTACTTTCAAACTATAATCAAAGGAGAACTTTCCTTCTTCAATCTAAATTCAGTATCCTACAATATCCATGCCAACACGCAAACTGCATTGCAGGGCAATGGGTTATTTTTTCTCCAAAACATTGACTCAGTGACCAGGATTGACGACAGTCAGGGTGTTAAACAGAGTTGTGCTCTTAAGCAGGCTATTGCCAGTGCAATCTCTCAGATAACACAGAACTGGGAACAATGGACATTCATCCCAAAGGATGAAGAAGCAGTGTAGAGGACCTGTCCTTTCTTTCCTATTTCCAGTTTCTGCTCTCCATCACCACCCAATTCCATCTTCATTAAGGCCGGACAGAGCCCCTCTCAAGTCTCTTGGGTCAGTGAAGGCAAGATGCCATTGAGATGTTAAAGGTGTAACTCAACAAAGGCCAGTTTCCTGCTGAATGTTAAGTCTCCAATGTACAGTGTTGCTGACAATAATTATCAGAACTTTTTAACATCCAGTGTTTTTTTTCTTGGTCTTATTCTGAGAACCAGGATAATTATGTTAAATAAGGAAAAAGAAACATTCTGAGGTAATAGAAAATATCATTCTGCAGTATATAAGCTTAAAAAATTTAAACCAACCAAAATACTGCCAAATTCTATTACCTGTCACACCTAGCTATATGCAGTTCTACCAGTCCTGCTAATAGTGGAAATATTTTACTTTTTTTACTTTTTTTTTTTTTTGACTGCAAAGATCTTGGTGTGACAACACTGTCATACTCCATTTTCCATACCACATCAAGTGACACTATAACTTTTCAGTACTCATAAGCATAATCATTAAAGATATATTCCTTATTCATATGCTTAGTAAAGGATTTAATGTTATTACAACAGAGTTAAGTCTCATATTTTCTACTCTACATATTTAATCAGTTCATATACCCAGAAAAAAGTGTTCCACTAAGACTAAAGTATCATGGTAGATGTGGAAATGTGGCCTAATAATCTAAGCCTCTGACTTTAAACATAAACCTTAATTTCTATGTCATCCTACTTTTAATGCTGAAATAACAAACGCTGCAAAATATGATTAAAACTGATAGTGTCCTTTGCCCCAGCTTTACATTAATTTATTTACAAATATGCACTGCTAACTGATGAGTGTGGTAAGAAACATTCTAACAGAAATTAAAAAAAAAAAATGTATGCTAATTCCCTAGTCTTTGTGATCTTAATTTTCTGTCCAATATAAAATTCCCAACTCCGAAATTTTACTGCCTGTGGTACGGGGCTAACAGGAGCCTTTTCTCTCATATAGCAGTCCATTATTTATTTATGAGGCCAGTGCTGCTGAAGAAGACACGTATCACTTAGGTATTCTTCATGAAAGAACAATATGGCTCTGTGGCTGGTGTTACCACCGCAGTTTGGGGTCTTTTGATAATGGCATGGACTGTACAGCACCAGGCCTTTCTCAAAGAGGAAAAGGGTCATTGCTCTTAAGATAGTAGGGCTTACTGACACAGCTTTAAACTAGATTTGAAGGGGGAAGAGGGTAATGTCAGGCTTGCCTGTGATAAGGTATGGGGATGTTAGAGGGACAGGGCGATAGTGAGGGCCCTCAGCTTGTTGCTCTGAGATGTACTGGGTACGCTGGAACACACCTGAAATCTAATGGAGACGAGCCAGGAGATCCTGAGGTAATAGAAGCCAACAGGGTAACACCGATAAAATACCTCACAGGAAATTAAGGTGTGTTCCTCTAAATAGGTGGCACAGCTGACAGCCCGGCGGAGAGGCCTCTACACCACCAGCACAGGCAACCAACAGGAGTTGGAAGTCACCGTGCTTTTAGAAAGTGATGACTTAGTTCCCAGTACTGAAACTTGGTGGGATGACAGTGAAGTGTTAGACACAAAACATAGCTACCACATGGCTGGCTAAAGGCTTAATTACTTTCCCTGTTCTGAGTATTCTTTCAATATGCTTGCATACTAGCACTGAAAATGTGTATTTTTCTTAGTTAAATAATAAGATTAAATGAAGGACACAGAATTAACAACACCATCAGAAGATTTAGGTATCACATGTGTTTTTGTTGATCTTATGCATGAAATCAGTGCCTGCTGTGATGGAGAATTTATGGCTGTGGTGAGGTAACCTCTCCATCTATTAGCAGCAATTGCTTCACTAGGAACTTAAAACAGGAGCAGTAGACACTGATTTTTCAAAGTATCAGCCTTCAGAGATGATGAACCATTCCTGAAGGGCATGGCATTGATTAGAAAGCCTTTCTCTAGTGACTACATGTAGAGTTTTTACACACAGCTTTAAGTGGTTTTTTTTTTAGTCTGTTAGCCTGTCAAATATGAGGTATGTGAGAATATTTCCTTTCTAAATTTTAAACTAAGTTTTTTGGTATTTGTATTTACTTGTACATATTTTGTTTGTTCAAATATTTTATCAGATGTTCCATTAAACTTAACTAACGGTAGTACAGAGATAAAAGAACTAAACTGTTTTATATGTTTTAACATTAAGTTCTGTGTAATGTCAAATGGTAATAGCAATGTAGTATTTCCCTAGCTCCTGGTAACAGCTGTCTTAAAGTTAATGTTTTAACAGAGTTAAAAGAATTAACCCTGTCAGTAACAAAACCATGAAGAAGTCTGTGGAGCAAAGGAGGAAAAGGACATTTTAACAATGGGCCCCTTGAAATTTAAAGATTTATACTCTTTGGTTCTTAGTATACAGTTTCTATACAGTCAAATCTCCTTCCATATCACAAATACTGTAATTTACCAACTTCTATGAGGCTACTATCTATGATAACTTCTGTTTTGCAATTGTGCATGATATCATCAAATCACGATCATTATGTTATTTGCTATTATTTAGAAATTTAGATGTGAAATTCTTTAAAATCTTCAGATACTATAACCAATACAGTTTGCACAAAAAGTCTCTTTCTTAGAGATAAGAGCTAAGAATTACAGAATCACAGATGGCTGAGGTTGTCACAGACCTCTGGAGGTCATCTGGTCTAAGTAATGTACCCCTGCAGGGTCACCCAGAGCAAGGACCATGTCCAGGCTTTTGAGCATCTCCAATGATGGAGACTCCACAGCCTTCCTGGGGAATCCATGCCAGTGCTCAGTCACCCTCACTGTGAAAAAGTTTCTTGTTTTTCAGAGGGAACCTCCTGTGCTTGTTTTAATTATTATTAATCCCCTTTTTAGTAAAACTGAGCATCATACACTCTAACGTCTATACTGATACTGTAAAATACTAGTAATACATACGTAACATAGTTTCCTGACAAACCTGTCAGAGCAGGATGTTTATGCAATGTAAACTAAAGTTAGCACAGTAAGGACAAATGTTTTTAAGTGTTATGATGCTGGACAATCATTTAAATCCTTGGAAAGCATATGCCAGAAGAACTTTAAAAACACAGTTGTAAATTAACTTCTTTAAAGTCAGTTGAAGTTACCAGTAAAATGAAATACAGATTCCAAACCTTTTAAAACTCTGGTTAGCAACACAGCAACAGACTTATCCTCACTATCACAGGGAATAACACTCTTCTTCTCTCCCTCTGTAACCCACCTGCTGACAATTGCTCACAAAGCGCTTCCAAAATGACATTTCATTGAGAGATGGAGATCTGACTTAGCATTAGCTAAGCAAGTTGAAAGTCATGACATACATTCATAATGGCTTTACAAAGGTTTGAGAAACAGTTTATGAAATAGTGCAGCCAGAAATATGTTCTTTGTATAGAAGATGAAGATGCATAGACTATATAGATACAATAAATTACTAATTTACTATTATTTAACCATTAACTAGTTTTAAGATTCTTGCTGATCAAGGTTCTTTTCTCCCAGTTAGTTTTAGAATAAAATCATAATTAATGAAATATTATCAAATTTCTTAGACTCTACACTGTATGTCAGTCCTTCATGGGCTTCCTCGAGGAACAGATTTTTCTTCACCAAAGCATGCTTTGAAATAATTAGAAATATATAGCTGATTTCCTTCCTATCTTACCTACCTCAAGAAATCTTCTACCTCCCCACCCCACAAAGTTGTGACTTCCTTTTCAAACATTTCTAATATTGTTAAACATTCCTAACTGAAGTCTTCAGAGAGAGATTGGGATGTACCAGCCATTTATTCTCAAGGTTTGATCTCGTTTTCACGGGTGGTTCACAAACAGAGTTTATTGGTTGACACGGTTTAGTGTGAGGTGTCCCTGCCCGCGGCAGGGGGGTTGGAACTAGATGATCTTAAGGTCCTTTCCAACCCTGGCTGTTCTATGATTCTATGATTTGGGATATAGTGGATAAATTTAGTGAAGATCTCCAAATACAAAAGCATTCATAAGGAAGGTCCCGTCTAACCTGTTAGTATAGCAGCTCCAGAGTAAATTCCTGATTTGTAGTAATGCTGAAAACTGCTCCAGTCATTAAACAAATTTAAACACCAAAACTGTACTGCACAATCTGAGCAAGTCATGAGGAAGTCTGGTGAAATGTTGCAAAGATTATATTTATGGTATTTTTCCTTACTTTGTTCAGATTTTGCAAAGAAAATGTTAAAATGATGATTAATTAATATTTGGACATGCATAATACAAATAGTAAAACGACTGAGAACGGAAAAATAAAAACTTTTAATTTAAAATGATCTACAGTATGCTTGAAATACAGGACAGAAATACTGAAAAAACTAAGAGGTTTTCTCTCTAAGATAAATGGCTGCACTAGTTCAGTATCTATCGTAATGGCTGCCATTCTATTTCCAGCACTTACCAGAGTAAAGACGCCTGAGTTTATACCTTATGTGTGTGTCGGAATGAAATACATTATTTTGTGTATTACTGCATAGAAATGAGACAACTATACACTGCTGGTCTTTAAAACTCCCCCCACTTTGCAGGGAATGTTCTCCCTTACAGCATTACATTTCCCTTCATCTAAGACTTCAGTTTTTAAAGCCAAAACAAAACAGCTGTTCCTTTGGCAAGACAGGAGAAATGTTAATGTCTCTCACTGCTTTATTTTTTTCTTAACTGTGAGGGTATAGGAAAGCTAGTCTATCTTGCACTTACAGAGAGTGAAATATATGATCTAACAGGGAAGAATTCCATCTACCTACTGTTAACTGATGAACTGTAAAGGCTGGTAAAAATAAAAAGTAATGCAAAGTTTAAAAACAAACAAAAGGAAACATAAATGCCTCTCTTTTATTTCTGGCAGCAGAAGATAGAGTGATAAATACACATACATTTTTCTGTTTTTATGTCTGATTGGGACAGAATTCTCACAGCCATATTTATCACAGAGAAAACCTTGTGTTTACAGGAACAATCAAATACTGGATTCAGAAGGATTTCTGAACATCTTTAGCAACAGCCTTTTCTCACCAGCTGCAATTGCTGGTCACCATCAGGGAAGAATGCAGCAAATAATATTGCCTGAACAAAGACAATCTGTCTGTCAAAATGCTTTTCCGTCTACAGTCATGAAGACTGCAGGGCGTATTTTAATATCAGTGCTCAGTCCACTATGTGCTTGGAGTAGACAGTTCTTCACATATTTTGTCCTGAACTAGAACAACTATGCGAAAAGAATCTGACTAACACACTGTGTTTAATCTCTAGCAAAAAAAACACAAACATCTTTACTATGCATTCAGAGAGCCAGTGTGGAGGACTAAGCTTCTGTGTGCTAAGTGTGGAGTGAGAAAACTTTGGAGGACATGATGGAGGAGGAAATATTTGTTATACAGATGTTAATCCTATTTGTGATCAAACCATGGTTCTGAACATTCAAGTCTTCTGCTGAGAGCTACTCCAGCTCATGCCAGAAGAGGGGGGTCTTCTCTTTCACCGCAACTACATGGGCATAATAACGGTTTGTTTTGGGTTGAACTACCCTTGTTTTTAGTTTGTTCAGATTGATTTTTTTTAAGAAAAGACTTAGCATTCCAGATGTGACTTACAAATTAAAGCACCTTCACTAAGTCCATGTGTTTATATATGTGTACAATATGCTTTTTCATAACAACCTTGGAAAGGCAGTACCAGCCTCAAATTCCTTAAATCTACCCTGTATGAGACCTGATGTTCTGCTTATGAGGAGGGAGAGGCAATTAGAAAATAAGAAATTAAGGACATGTTTTGATAGTGAGATAATGGGGTTACTCATAGGTTTTTAAGGCTATTTTATTAGATTCTATATTTAATTATTTTTTAATATTGCGTAACTAGATCCACCTTTGCTATAATCCTTTTGCATATATACTGTGTGGCAGTACTAAATAACTTCTGATTCTTTTTCTGCCTGCTCTTTGGGGGAAATAAGTGTTTGGGAGTAATTCCTGAATGAAAACGAACATGCACAGATGTGATAAAAAAGTGACAGACTGATTGCAAAGTAGGAGGATATACCGTATTTAATGCGGCGTTATTTATAACAATCCTAAAGAGGGGGAAAAGAAATAGCTAAAGTGTCTGATTTTAAGAGCTATTCAAGTACTATTGGAGATGTTCACAAACCAGAGGGATACAATCAGATCACCTCACAAGGATAATACCATTAGCAGTTTTGTTATGAAATAACTGGTATGAATTTCCATGTTCATCTCTGATCCCTGGCTTGAACTGACCATGATAACACAGTCGTAAGTGCGACAGTTTCTTCTATAGCCCGATATAAGAATGGCTTGGCCATTTCAACCATTTTATTACTCAAACAAGCAACAAGACTCTATCGGAGTTTAAAACTATGTAATAATCATCTTTGTAAAACTTGCTATAGCCTGGGAATAGCAAGCTGGGTTGGCTCTCAGAATGGTAAACTGCCACCACCATTGCTAATACAGGAGGTCCTGGGAAACAAAAGTATAAAGACGAAACTGTGACACTGTTGGAAAGAAAGAAAAAAAGAAAGCCCACCAGGGTACAGAGATCAAATAAACCAGAAAAATTTTACTTTGATCTATTAAAAATAACAATTAAAGAATAATGCATTTGTCCATACTGAAAATAACTCTTAATAGTTAACTTGTATATACAATAAATGTAGTTCTTAAATAACACCTTTCAGATGGGTCTGCCTAAACATTGCACAGATATTGATGGCAGAACTCAGTTAACCAGCTTAAACCAAAAGGGAACCAATGAGGTTTGAGCTCTGATCTAAAACCTGAAGTATGTGATAGGTCATATTCCTCCACAGACAATACTCAGTTCCATGTTGGAGGAGTGTAGCAGCTGAAAGAGAGAGATATAAAAAAAGCTTCAAATAAATTTGAGTTGTCAGGCCATAGGTCAGCAGTGTAAGACCTCAGGAGGTGAACTGGAGGCACACAGTTAAGATAACAGGCCCACAAAATCAATGTTATGTGTTGCAGTGTTGTTCTGCGAGTCAAAATATATTCTTGCAAGAAGAGTAAAACTGAATGTGTTGCCAAAAAAACTATTTAAATAATGTTGTGTGTTAACAGAGGACTAGGAAGAATGATGAATTTAGCATTTAGCACAAGCTGGAACTTACATAGAGGTCTACTTCAAGGCGGTGCACATCATACCTATACAGCACCTAAAGCATAGAACACTGTTTCAGTTTAACAGCAGGCAGTTCAGGCCACAGACTAGAAATATTTTTAAGCCACACACTGTTGGTATGTCCCTAACTGCAGCAAGAGTTATCTCATCCTAAACAGCTAAATAAAATATTTCTAAAGGAAATATTTCTAAAGGACATCAAAAGATACCAACAAGCTCTTGACATGAACTCAGAAAGTGACATTTACATTTCTTATATTTTTGGTACAGATGGGGTAAAAACTACTGCATAGTATCAACCAAGTAAAGAGTGAACACTAAAGTAGCTTTACAAAGACACCTAATTCACCTGATTTAAAACATTTTAAAAAACAGAACTAGAAACAAATGCCAGGGATGTGTCAGATAGGAAGAAAAGGGAAAAAACGTGGCGTCTCTGACAACTTGTGTGGCACCATAGAAACTTGAGCATAATGACATATACAGATCTCATAAAGGCTGTACACAAATCCTTTGGTAGCAATCTATCAAAACAAGATCTAAAAATTAAATGAAAACTAATGTTTTGAGATAGAAAGGACATACAGATAGATAATAAATATCACTTACTTTGCTTAGTGAAATAATCCACTTAAAATTCCCACAGGCACCTCATTGACAAAAACTTGCCTAATATTTTATGCTCAAAGGAATAAAGATCAGAAAGGAAGAGAGAAATCCACAGAATTGCAATATATTGTTAACCCCTCTGAACAGAAATAATCCTTAAAATATTTTTTATTCACCAAATAATGTTTCCATAAGTAAATTATTATAATTCACTAGGAGAAGCATGTGATGCTAAAGAAAATACAAAGCATCAGAAAAAGTCTGCTGGGGAAATTCTGATCCTAGCAGGGATCTTGTTCAGAATCAGCATTTCTCCCACTGAGAAAATTAAACAAGGTGGTGGCACCACAGAGAAGAGATCCAATGCCAGGCAAGTGAACTGAAACAAGTGAATAAGAAAAATCCCAACTAAACAGATATAAACTAGTACTGAAAATAGACATTCCTCCCACAAGCCTGCCACAGATATTGGCAAAACCTGACATGACGTCATAGATTTGTGATCACGATTGAATTACATTTGGGTAAGCTATGCTGCAAGTATCACTGTTCGTCAGAATTGACTATTAAGCAGAATTTCTTTAATAAAAAGTGACATTTTACTTTTGCCTTTTAAACAATGGTAAAATAAAAAAAAAATTAAAAAAATTACACATGCAGAGGTTTCCTTTAGAACAAGCTGATGTATTTATCAGAAACCTTTATTTTTATAGTCATTCAGTCAAGCTACGGAGAATAGAGAACAGAAGATAATGCCCATTTTCTGTATGTCACTGCAAACATGGAGTAAGTTATAGAAACTGGTTCACCCTAGAGCACCTGTCTCAGCATCCAAGGTGACCGGTTTTGGCAAGCAAACTGAAAGGAACAAGAATCATGCTTTAATGGGAGTAAATTTTCTGGTTCATTTACTAGTGAGAAAAAAGAAGAGAGGGACATTAAGAACGGGAACAATCTAGAACTATCTGGTGCTTGATAAAGGAAGAAGTATGGGGTATCTAATGTTCGGTATAATAAATTATATATCTTTTTTAAAATTAATTTAGCACAAATTAGATGGGTACAGAATAAAAATGCATCAAAAATCACAATGTTGATATTACTTTAAAACATCTTCCATAGCAATTCCATAGCTAGAGATATTTGTGGGTTATTTTCATTTTTTTGATCTACAAACTCCAAGATTTTTAAATCCCAACCTTCTACAATATGCATACTATCGGGATACTTTTAGGCTTGATACATCTGTGGTCATATAGACATTAAAATATATTTTCCAAATGTAGATTGTACATTCACAAACAGCACTTTCTCTGTACCTTTTGTTTAGTCACACAATCTGAAAAAAACAATCATTTGGTCCTATTTGGCTCTACATTTGTATTGTATGGTTTATGAAGCATTATAGAGAAACACTAATTTTTAAATGCAAGTTTAAATCCTAAGTTTTATGAACACCAACAACCAAAAAAAAAGCTTTGCTTTTTTCTTTAAAACACTTAAACCTGGCAGCCAAGCTACCTGACGTTATCCAGTACACAGGAAAGACTGAAACATATGGAAAAAATGGAAACTTGAATGGAAGATATCCTGAACATAGACCAATGGTCTCCAAACTTCTGTGACCATGCACCCCTATATAATTTATAAATTATATAGATGTACTACTATATTAACATATTGTGTACCTTATAGAATACTCAAAAAATGGAAATTACAAAAGGATGAGAGAAAGACAAATTCAACTCTTTAATTTCATTAATTTACTTATGAATGGTACCTAAAATTTCTTCTTCCTGTACCGTGGTGGGTTATTTTGGGCACATCCCACTTTGCCAACCACTGGACTTGATTGCTGAGAAATGACAGAAGCTCTCTATAGGACTGGTTGCTTTTACCTTTTCATGTGAATGGAGCTGACAATGAGTTACACTTCCACCATCTGCAACATCTTCTCCCCTATTTTTTCCCCCCAGCCTTAACAATCTAGCAGTTATAGAGCTGTTACAAACAGACTACATCTATTGCCTCTGCAACTACTCATCCTGTCCCCAGTGCTAGCAATTAGCAATCATAGTCTTAATTAGCCTGACCCACCTGGCTATTTTGCTACTAATAAATCAATTAATTCAATTCACATGGAAGAACTTCTGTGTAATACCATAGCTTAATCACTACTGGTCATCCTTTTATATGACTGTTTTATGCACTAGAAAAGCTTAGTATCCATGCGGAATTTGTATTCTCTACTCATACACAGTCTGTCAAGCAAGTATGGAGTGTGGTTAGTATTTTTAATGTATGTAGGGATTTGGCAAAAGCCTCAGCAGAGTGCAAAGGAGAAAATTGGGATGTAAGCTGTAAACACTCTGGCACACTGAATTGGATGATCTTTTTCCTGAATGGTATGGATACTGCTTAATGTGGGGGTCTCAGTTTGCTCACCTCCATCAGTAGCCTCTGTTACTACTCCATTTGTTACATTTTGATGCAAGAAATAGAAGCTTCTAAAACAAGGGTAAATTTGTCATTGGTATCTATCTATAAGGAGCTGCTTTTTTTCCCCACTTTTTTTTTTTTTAATTCTTTAGGAATATCTGTTTCCTTGGGAGCTATTAAGTAATGTGATCTTGTACTTATATCCAAAGATGTCCCCTTCCTGTTTTCCATTCTTTCCACTGGAAAGAGATGGAATAGCTCTCTCTCTTTATTCCCTTTTCCTCACCAGTATCAAGAGGAAAAAAGAAAAAAAAAAGTAATCACAGGAACAAAAGACATTTTACGGTCCGGCCCTTTCATTTCAGTACATATTTTTGCAATTGGCCCCATGTCAATGGTGCAGACTTCTGCCAAACATTCTTTTTCTGTCATCACCATTGCTTTCCTTGTCTTCTTCTCCCACATAAGGTGACTGAACATCACTTTGTCCCATAAAAGGTTAGTAAGGGTCTCACTGAGCTCACTTTTCCTCACCAAAAGTGAAGAATCTGCTCTTCTGTACTTACTTCTATACCAAAACCTCTGGAATCAAAGATGTATGCAATATTGCTGAGAAGTGTAGAAAGACATGCTGTTTACAGCAATTATGGAGCAACTGAACTGTTAGCCACAGCTGCAGATGTTCAGAGTCAGAAAATCTTTCACCACTCCCTCAAAACCTTGAACAAGTACCTGAAAAACCCTTTCCTTTTTCTTGCCACTTATACTGACTAGATACTAATCAACCTGAAGTTATACAAGGAAAACAGTGGTTTTAGGGCAAGAGGAAGTAAAGGATTAACCAGGAGGTCAGAGATTTATGGAAACTAGGCCTTTCATACTACAGAATTAGTCAATAGCAATCTACTTCCTGAAAAGTAGAATCAGTACCATCTTGAGTAGTAAAAGCCTGATACTTCATGTCCTTGAAGCTTTGTCTCTTGTAATGTGGCACTGACATTTGTCAGGTTTCTAGTAAGTAAATAATCTATTAAATTTGCATAATACTTTCTAAGCTGAGAAGAGATGGGAAGACCTTTTGTAAAATAGTAGTATTTTCAACTCATGCCCTACATAGGCAGTCCAAAAGAGTACAGAGCAAATCCCATGGGCTTCTATACTTAGGGGGCCTTCTGAAGCTGAATCCTCTCTGGCTCTCATTTTTTTTTCTGCAGGCCTGAGCATGTCCTGCTGTGGTACCCTGTGCCTTACTTACTATTTGTGTTTATGGCAGCAATTTGGTCTCCTTATGCTATTTTTCACTTTGCTATTTAGTGAGTACACAACTTCTGTGAATACAGCTTCTTTGAATAACAGACTAAAATGTTTTAGGCTTTCTAACAGGCTAGAAGTTTTTCTGTGGATATTCTCCCCTAAATATTTGTTTTCCATAATCAGTGACCCTACTATTGACCCTAACATGATCTTTTCTCTGGAGGTGTTAGTCTCTCAGCAGTTAACCAAGTGCCTCTTGGTGTCTTCTCTGTGACTCCTGTCCAACTTTGCTGTCTTCCTGATGGGCCATGTTTCCCTTCTTCATCCCCTTTGAGATCTGTCACTTTATTTGCTTCAGCTTTACTGGATCTTATCAATACTTCTTTTTTCTAACCACTTCTAATCTGTTGCCCTGCAGATTTTCCCTTTGCTGAGGCTGAACAACTTTATACCCAAATTCTTCCCGCACTTTGGTGAACTGGTACTGTCGACCTCTTAGCTGGCTCCTTCTCAGAGTTCTAAATGAATGATTTGCTTTCATAAAGGAAGAAGTCGTGTACTGATGCAAAAGTTTATTACAAAACTTTCAGTTGCTGTAAAGGGTTGATGCCTTTTCATTGTTGCTCTTATTCTGAAGTAATATACAGTACATAAACCTAAAGTAGGTATTAGATTGACCAGGTTTTTTTTTGCTCCTAAATGTTAGAAAGGCATGTGACTCGCTAGCTGTATTTGAATGTTTTTAGGAGCATACTTTAAGGGAAGGAAGAAAAGCATCCACACAGAAAATGAAAAAACATCTTAGACATTGCGATCATTACCACAGTGTTTTATTTTACTACATGATGCAAGTCATAGCAGTGTGCATGCCATTTCTCTAAAGTAAAATAATTTTATTACTTTTCACTAGTAGTTATGTTGTATTTAGTATAAATTCTGAGTGTTAAAATCTTAAGGGAAATATTTATTCAATATACAAAACTAAATGAAAATGAAATTTAAAAGCATCAAATATTGACGTGGAAACAAATGGAAGAAAGGTGTTTGAGGACAGGCAAATGAAATTACAGTGGAAAATGAGAAATACTGTAAAAAAAACTGTAACGGATTGAAAGCTGAATATATGCCTCAAATCAGGAAAGAAAGCATATGTGTAGATTGCATTGCGGAAAACAGTTAACTTACTATACGAGAAACAGTGATCAGATACTATTTTTTCATCTGAAAAAAATGACATAAAAAGTGAAAGGTAGGAATAAGCAACAAAGAGGATGTACCCCTCTCTATTGTCCATTCCTGTTTATTTCATATGCAAGCTGTTATACTTCTTTATCTCTTCCACATGTGCAATTATTTTCCTTTCGTTTAACAGGGGACTTCACAGACATTCGTAGGTTGCCTTTCATGGCAATCTCCCATTTCCCTGCCTTTGCTACAAGCCATTAAATGGATTCTGTACATAGAGCTTCTTCATAACCCTTCTCACAATTGTATCTCAGCAGTGTCTCAGCAATGTAAATTTGTATCTATCAGCTACTGTGAGGGCTCAGCCTCCATAGCAGTAAAAGAGAATACATTGGAATGGTTTAGAATATTTCTACAACTACATAAAGATTTACCCTGCCATATATTTACACTAGATGCAACAAAGTCAGGAAATGCACCTTGTATTTGGAGCAGAAATTGGTAAGATTTGCACAGAATTCCACAATCACAAGAAAGCTTGATCCCCTGTACAGAATAAAGATTTCTGGTTTTGCCAAAAGCTGCACTATTCCAGCGGAGTATATATAATGACCACTGTGCTTATCCCGCAGCTTTAGCTGAGTGTACATCTCTCTACACCTGTAAGTTGTAAACTTCTTGTAACACCCATTTTACACACAAGGAACTGAACCACGAAGAACCTGTAACTTGGCTAAGGTCACAGAAAGAAGGAAGACAAAACTGTACCCCATTTCCCTCAAAATCCCTGGGGTGCCCCCGGAGACATTCCCTCTCTACAGTAACTGCTTCTAGTATCTGCAGATTTAGTATGTACCTCTGGTTGTTAACATGATTTTTTTTTTGTTTTGTTAACATGTAAAAATAAGAGCAATCTTGAAAAATACTTTTGTTGATACAAAGAATTCATAATGTATGTTAAATTGACATTATTGACCTAGAAGATATACTTCCTACTACTAAAAGGCACCCCAAAGTATGAAGTACACTTACTAATGTAACATACGTTATATAGATTATTTTATGTGGAAAATTAGTAACTTATATATTTCTATGTTAATTTTGTTTAATCTAAAATATTCAATCTTTTTCCTTATTTTTGATTGATGTAAGAAAAGAATGTCTCAGGATAGAAGGGGACAGAGTGAAATGTGTCTTGAGGGTTAAAAGACAAGCTGTACTGAATGTTACTAGTCTTTGGACATTACACCATTCAGCACAGAGAGCAGAGGAAGAAGAGGAGACAGAACACAACCATCTAGGGTGACTGGAGAAGAAGCCAATACCAACATGAGGAAATGGCAGATCATTAGAAGGAGGAGAGGAAGCATTTAGTTACGTAGGTCACTTGGAAGTATTAGATCAGTGCTAAAGGCAAACTACACTAGGACAAGCAATTCTGAGCACTCACAGAAGAAATTCTGCAGTAGGATGAAATTAAGTGCCTGAGTCAAACAGACTGTCTAGAAGTACAGCTGTCAGTGTTGCTAAGTACTGAGATTGAATGACTGGTGTCAACAAGTGTTCTTTAAACTATTTGCTTACAGTTAAACATCAATACGGTTTTTGTATACAGATAATATGCTAAAGATATGTAAACTGCATTATAAACCAATATCATAAACTTTCTGTTGTGGTTTAAACCCAGCCAGTCACTCAGTACCATGCAGCCTCTCGCTCACCTCCTTCCTTCCCCCTCACCCTCACTGGGACACTTCCCCTCACCTCACTGGGACAGCAAGGAGAATCCAAAGAATGTAAAACCCACAGGTTGAGCTAAGAACAGTTTGGTAACTGAAATACAATATACTACTACTATTACTGTGGGAAATAACAAATGGAGAGAATATAAAACTGAAAGGCAAAAGGGAAAAAATAACTAATAAACACAAGTGATGCACAATGCAATTCCTCACCACATTTAACAGATACCTAGCCCGACCGTGCAGCGGTCTGGGCCTTCCAGATGACTCCCCTCAGTTTATATACTGGGCATGATGTGCTGTAGTATGGAATACCCCTCTGGCTAGTTTGGGTCAGGTGTCCTGTCTCTGCTACTTCCCAGCTTCTTGTGCCCCTCCTCACTGTCAGAGCACGAGACTGAAAAGTCCATGATCAGGGTAAGCACTACTGAGCAACAGCTAAAACACTGGCATGTTACCAGCACTGATCTCAGGCTAAAGCCAAAACACAGCACTGCACCAGCTACTAGGAAGAAAAATAACTCCATCCCAGAAGAAACCATGACACTTTCCCAAAGTGTTTGTAAAGTAATTAACTACTTCCTGAGATGGACTGCTAGTTCCTTCAAAGAGAACTAATGCAGTTACTTTTGTACATCTATTTGTCTTAAGTACTACAATCATTGGTAACAACAACATTATCGCTTTCAGGTTTGCTGTTTATCTCAAATACAGTACACTGCCTAAACAGCGAGCAGAATCAGGTAACAAGTGGGCATTCTACACCCTCATTTGAAGACCTGTTTTTTCTAGCACACACCCAAGCTTTTACCCAAAAGTGGGGAAAAAAGAAAAGAAAGTCTTAATCTAGTGTATCCAAAATAAACTATTCAAGGTCAGTAATAGCAGCTGCATGTCTCTTTAATCATAACTACTTCCCTTCCCAGCTCTCAGCATGGAAACCTGACTGCCAGTAGAACTGATTTTAGTGACAAATGATTGAAGTTCACAAGACACATAAACATCAACACAAATTACCAACAGGGGATTAAGTATACACATTCTCTGTTAAATGATGCCTGAGTTCTGCATTAAAACATAGGGTGAAATTGTTTAATACTCTTGACCTTCTATCAAACTTAGTTCACAGATCCAAACTTTTCTCTGTGCAGGGATTGTTTGCATTTCCTGCAAGACTTGAAAGCTTTTATTCTTGAGGCTCTGTACTAACAGAGAATACTGTAACCAATTTTAAATGCTGAAATAAAAAAAAAAAAAGTCACATTTAGATGTCTGCTACTATGTGCCTGAGACAAATTAATTTCTTCTAACATACCTGTAAGCTTTGCAGCTATTCAAGTGTTATGTATCTTTGGGCAGCCTTTATCTGAATGCTGTCTAATCTTACTGTTTGACTTAATCTTGCTGCTTACATAAACGCATTTCTGCAAAAAATACTTTTCTAGTCTAAACAGACAGTCCTGTAAGTTTCACAAATTCTTAATTTTGGCTGTTATATGAAATGCATTTAGTGAATATCACACTGGAGAGATCTCTTTATTTTTTTCTGTCAAGGAGACAACATAATCATGCTGCCCTCAGACCAAAAATTACTGCTTCCTGAGAATACAGTGATTTAAGAAATCCCCAGTCTAGATATGACTTAAGTATTGCATGTTAGTTCTGGGCCAGCCAAGTATCTTTACTGTGGTTAGTGGTCTGCAAGACAGTGCTTAAGACTTCAATTTGATTCCCTGCTTTTGCATACTTTACCAAACAGCCACCTTCATGTCAACGGCATCATTCATCCAAGAATCTCTGAAGATGCTCAGCAGGAAAATTATGAACTATTGTCATTCTTAAGGTGGTTTTACAAAGAAGGGGCCATGCACGAAACAGATTTTTTAAACTTAAGAATACATCATTACAGGAGAGCTAGTTTTTATTAATAATTGTTTCTGCTAATGTTAAGCAAATGAACAGCTCTATGTGAAGCCTAAGGGAGCTTAGCACTCTCAAAAACTGTTCTCCTAGATAGGTCTGTGAAAGTAGTTTTCTTTTCTTAGAAGAAGAATGCACAAGTTTTCACTGTTTTGTTGATACAACTTCAGTGTGCTATATTGGCAAGGCTGTAGTTATACCTGAATGGATAGATTTTTTTACAATACAAGCGAATTCTGCACAGAGCTACCAGGATATCGAAAATGGGTTTTGAGAGTGATGTAAAAGCATTTATTAGCCTGATTTCTGTGATGCTTCATAACATCTGTACTGCTTTCATAACTGAGATGGCAATCTTTGGATGAGCAGGGTCACAACTACCTAGCTCAGCTGTGTCTTGAAACAGATGTCATGGCTTCTTGGAACAGAGGAATTTTGACAATTGTAAGGTTGATCATAATTTTAGTTACAACTTTAATGACAGAGTAAAGCATATTTTACATGGCCTTGATAAACCAACAGCAGATAAGAAGGAACTCTTTAAAAGTAACTGGTAAGGAACACCACAGAGTAAGGTAATAATAACAAAAAAAGTTTATTGAATATTGTGGATCACAGTAACACAGATAGAGAGAACAAGTTAGAATGAAATATAAACTGAGTAGATGAGTATGACATTAAAAAGCAAATGCCATTTTAAGCTGTATTACCAACAACATTGCATATAAAACACAAGAGGTCATTACTCTATTGTCTATGCATCATGTGAAGCTTAGAGAACTATTTGCAAATGAGTCCAGTAAACTTGCTGACATATATAGTAAGTTGAGTAGTACTTAAGAAAAAGCAGCAAGAGTGCTAATAGTTTTCAGAAATACAATCCATGAGGAATGCTGGTAAGAAAAGGCATTGCTTGATCTATGGGGGAGGTGGAAGTCTGCAAAGAACATGATAAAGGTCTTCCAGTGTTCAGAAGTCTGCTATGAAGTCTGCCTAAGATAAGGACAAGAAGGAACCAGTTTATTTAGAAGTAATCAGTTTATTTACAAGGAAAAAAAATACTATGTTTCACTATTAGGAGAATCTAAAGGTAGTGAAGTACTGGAGTAGGTCACTTAAGGAGGGTATAATATGATTTAAAAAAAAATATTCTGGACCAGTATCTCTTAGAGATGTTCTACACATACTAATCTTGTCTCAAAACAAATTAGAAATCCTGAGATTTCATCCGGATCCAAAACTCTGCAATTCCATTGATTCAAGGTGACATACAGCCCACACATACCCAGTATAAAATGAATGTATCTCTGTTTGCCATATACAGTGGTGATGCTGAATGGTTTGTCTCCTGATCACCATCACAATACTTGCTTTTCATCTAAACAGCACGATACCAGTAACCTACTGACACATTTTACTTGACAGATTTATTTTCCTGGTATCAGCGATTAAATTTAGAATCTAAATTATTGACCTAGACTTTATAACAATACCATAAAGAGCTTTAAGGGTTGGAGGTAAGTGAAATTGTTTTGAATAAGGCAAACAGAGAGTGAAGTACTACAAGAGCTAGAAATAGCTCATTATGTTTTTGTTTGATGCCTCTCTGTCACGAAATGAGGTATTCTGAGAGTTGCACTCTCAATGAATAGATTTTCCTCTGGAGTCTGGAAAATTGTACCCACTGGTATGCTTCTACAACAGATTTCCTGAATAAATGCCTCCTAAAACTGTATGTGGAGGACCAGATGTCTGTGTCTTTCCTCTGCATAAATGTGGCACTCCAGTTAAAGATCATCTTTTCTTTCACATACAGGACTTATTTTAGCTCCCATTTTTAAGTAATGATTACAGTTTTATCAACATCTCTTACACAGTACTAAGTAATGCCTCTGTGTGTAGGGGGTGTGTGTGAATTTGGTCTGTAAAGGAATAAGAACACAAAGAAGGAGAAGAAGTTACAAGGAAGTACTTGTCTTTTAAGAGAAATATGTGAAATGAGTTAGAAGAATGCAGACAGTAACTATCCAGCTTCCTTTTAAAAATGTGACTTGGACTGTATTTCAATCATTCCTTAAACTTCCAGAGAGAAAAAAAAAAAAAAAACCAACAAAAAAACCCCAACACATTGAAACCCTAACCTATCCTGTATTATTAAAGGCTGAAACAGGAAATAGCAATAATGTTATGGGAGGCACTGACAATAAAGCTTGGATTCATGTACTTTCCACACCACCAAAACCCACAAGGCTGTTACTGCTAGGCATATAGATCTGAAGATTCAGCTTATTCTGTTATTATTCTGTTATACACTATGGAGTAGTAAAGCTGGTATTTTGAGTTCAAATATTTGCTAGTCATGTCACTGGACCAATGATGCTGAGTAACTGCTTTTGAGATTTTGATTTTGGAACAGTTGTCAGAGTTTTCATCTCACAGCTTGTGGCATATCTTCTTCAGCAGTAACACACTAAGTTTGCTACCACTGCAATACTCATTTATTGGCAGTAACAGGTCAGGCAGAAGAAACCTGACTTCAGTGATCTGTGGAACATTGTCACCTTGGACTGTTTCAAGCTGTTTTGCAAAGAAAGGAGAAGGTGGGGAGAATGAGGAGATTGAGGCTTCTTTTATGGCTTCTAGCTTTTTGCAGCAACTATTATAATTGTTTGGATGCTTCTGAGTGTTAGAACATTTCAAATTATGGTGTCTAGATCACAAAGGCAATCAGAGTGTTACCAACATTTTTTTTACTTACATGTATCAAACATTAAGTCTTTTCTTGTACACAGTGTGTTTGTTTGCAGAAGACATAGGGCAGAGGATACAAGCACATGCAACTCAGAAATCAGAGGGTCACATCAAAATGTTCACCATACACACTACAGTTTTACAAAAAGAATCTCTGTTGCTACTGATGCCATGTCTGAGAATAGCCAGCCTTTCAGGGTAAGTATTTAACGAATAATTGTTTCTAGCAGTTCTTCAAATGGTAGCTTCCTTTGACTCTTGTTTAGAGCTATTGGCCAGTCCTCTTCACATTTAGCTCTGCTTTGAGATATTCACTAACAGTACTGTTACAGTGGATTACAGAAAGTCAGTATATTTGTAAATTAACTTTCATAGCAAAAAAATAACATTTTTCTCTCCTTGAAATAAAATATAATGACTCTCCTGCCCTGCATTATCAATGCTAAAAGATCCACATTTGAATTTTTGACTCCACAACATTTTGAAATTTTAAAAAGAACCATTTAGCCAACAGTTCTGTATTTCCTTTATTCTCCTTTTACATCCATTCACACATAGCATATATTCTTTTTATTCATTTCACATGCACATATATATATATATGTATGTATACATACATACAGATGAAGTCAATTTACTATTTTTGATTCAGAAAATTCAACTAGAATGTCCACAAATTTGGAGAGATTGGTCCAAGATCAACCCTCTGGATGTGAAATCAAACTAACTGGAAGTGGGGCAGCCAAAGGACAGAAAGGAAATTCAGAGCTCTATCTGGATAGCACTGTCAATTCCAAACAGTACTTGGCTGATGATCCTATGATCCAGTGGTAGAAGTGCATGGATAAAAAAGTACTATAAAAAAGAAAGTAGTTTTTGGATACAATTATTTTCATTTCCTACTTTCTCCACATTCCTCAGATTTTAAGCAATCCCTATAGCGAAGTCTACACCTTCGTTTTCCTACTGCACCTGGCCACAATATGAGAAAGAAAAGAAGTCCAGTAGATGTTCTCAACAAAGTATTTTTATGCTAAAGAGCAGAAAGAGAACCTGGCATTTTAACTAGCTCTTTTGATGTGAAGCTTAGAACCAAGCTCAAGTTCAAACAAGAACTATTATATCTGCTGTTAAGAGTAGCTGAATCCTCTTCTAGGAGAGCTTAAAATCCAGAAGTTGGTCTCTTTTTTTTTTTTGTATTTTTGTATTTTGTCAACTCTTTTGTCTTCTTTCTGTGGACATGAAGATCAAATTATATTTTAATATTTGAAGCTAAAAAGGAATAAAGGAACAAAAAAGGAATAAAGAAGTTATGATGCATCAGGAATAATTATGCCATGTTATTTAAAGCCTCCTTTAATGTTCTGTACTGTATTCAGCTTAGGTCACAGCATCCATTTAAGAAAATTGAAATAGCAGAAAAATTATTCTGCTAAAAGTAGGGAAATCTTAGCAATAATCTTTCAAGACTGGACATGACAGATTTTGTGACTTGCCGTGCAATATTACATTTCATATTTTTGTTGCTTTTACAGTGTTGATTCTACAGTGTTGGTGACACTGAGTCACCAATCATTGTTAGCTGTGACTGGGGCATTTTATTACTTAAAACTCATTTAGAAAAGCAAGCTAAGTGCAGAAATGCTCATTGTAAGATACTGTGACAAAAGAAGTAAAATCCCATCAAAAATTAAAGCTCAACACTAAAGCAGTTAAACTGCATGAGAAAAAAGAGAGACTTTCCCATCGTGCTTACAGCTAACTCTCCAAGGCAATCACTTTTGACTGGAGTAATATAAGGAAAACAAATGGTAAAACACTAAGAGAACTAAAAAACATTGAGACTCACTTGGGAAAAATACCCTCAAGTGTTATATGAGATAAGCTGAGACATATTCCAGAATGCATATAGAACACTATGTGTGGTCTCTGACTAGCAATTACTGAGCTATATAAAACAATTTTGATGGACAGAGATTGGAAGTGGCAACATAGAAAGAAGAAACTTCAGTCTAGAGAGCTTTTAAATGTAAATGTGTATATTATCATTGGAGAAACGATGACCACAGAACTAACAAATAGATCCAAAATACGTATTTTTGCTTTACTACTTTAAGCAAGTTGCTGAAACATATTGCACTTACTCTCTTCATCTCTAAAGTGGATTGAACAGTTTTCTTTGCTCACGTTTAAAACCTTCTAGTGTCCCTTACAAAAGCTGTTGTAGTACTACAAAGTAGCATCTGTATCTATTGCTTTTAATATATATTCTTTCAACTGAGCTCATAAAGTACTGGAAGTATGTTTGTCTTTAAGAACATCTGCTTATGCATTTGGGAAAGTTTAAGATAAATCAAACTGCATGGTAGCAACCTCTAAAAGAGAAAAGACTGGGTATAGAGAATATGGTACAAAAGGAAAAAAGATGGATATGCTGCAGACAACCTTTTTTTATCTCCAAAAAAACACCATTATGACTGACAGGATCTAGAAATACTTAAGTGCTGGGAAGACTTCAAATCACCTTCGTATTTTGGTGCAAGAGGCAAAGGGATTAGCTGATCTTAAATTCTCTTCCTGAGTGATAAAAATGGTTTTTGACTCAGAAAACTAAAATATCTGTGTTATTATTTGACACACTTTCATGAACTTCGTACTACATTTTGTCACTAGGTTAACAGGGGTTAGAAAGTTCTAAATGTAAATGAAATCAACAGTAATACTGAGCATAGGAATGTAATATAAATGTTCAATATGCATATAGATGCTACAGCCATATATACTAACAAAATTAATAAAAATATTAAGACTTCATAATGGTATTGGTCTAAAACATTGATGGTTATTTTTATGCTGAATTTTTTGCTTTACTAGCTGTGGATTAGAGAACACAGATTTTCTATTCAAGATGATGCAATTTCTTGGCTGGAGATCCTTTCTACTGGTAAACTGTAGATTTCACTTACATTTGAACTATAGTGTAATAACTATAGAAGTGTTCTTTCTCACTTTGTCAGCCATGGAGGATTTCAGTTTGTTATGTTGCTGTAGTCTCTTGTATGCTACTGGTGCCTTAAGTCTCACTTCTGCTACGTTGGTTGTGCACATCCTCTGGACAGAACCTCCAGGTTTGCAAAATGGGCAGAAGATTCAAGTGAACCATAAATTCCTTATATGAGTAGGAAGATTGAGACAGTAAGAAATACCACAGTGTGGAGACATCACAGTTTGGATGACTTATATTTTCATTCCTCTCAAGCTGCAATTCCTACTCAGACTCTTATCTCAGACTTGCAATTTCTCAGTGCTCCAATCTGGAAAATCAAAATGAAAGTGAAGAAAATTACTTTTCCAACTAACTTTGCTCATGCTAATTAATCTCAGACCAATGAGTACTACTAATTCTTTATAGTGGGTATAACTGGTTTTGAAGGAAAACTACAGTGCTAAAGTACTCGTAATATTCCTGTTGATGAGGCTGAAACTGTAAGAGGCACTGCTTTCTTCACTAACAAATACTGTTAGTATAAAAGGCAAGGCAAAGTTTAGGCTCTGATCCTACTCCCTGCAACCCTTACGCAAAATTTAAGATAATTATACACTTTGAGATGTCGTAAGACGGTCCTGATATACAGCTTGAATCCACACACTAGTTTTTGAGGTGTTCATTGAGCTACAAGTAAAGATATGTTCTCATTTTCTGCAATATCTATGACATGTGCTGATGTCACAGTCACCATAGCAATACAAAGAAACAAAAATCACTGTGCAGGTGAATGGTACAGTATTTTAACAAGGGCCCCATCTTGTTAGGATTACCTCAGAATGTCTCACAGAGTAGGGAAATTTGAAAAAAAATTAAAAACTCATCACAAATTTAAAACACTACTATGTATGTGACTAAAAATACAATTGCAAAGATGCAAAATTTTGCAAAAGCATGGAGCTTGTTTAGTCTACTAATGGTATATATCCTAATGTCACCAGCTAGCTGCTTTGCTGCTGATCCTTTGAGCAGAAATGTCTTATTCCACAATGTTTATCCTGTAATCCCATACTGTCAACCCAAGAATCAGAACTCCCAACAGCCAACTTGCCTCCAGCTATTTTACCTCCTCAACAGCTTTCAAGAGGCTGTAATGCACTGTCAATACAAAAGCCACTGGCTTATTGACAGATGGAAGGGGGAGGAAAAAAAAAAAAAAAAGGAAAAAAAAGGAGGTTTAAAAAAACTGAATTAAGTATCAAGGAAGATAACAAAGGAATGACTCCATGAGGCATTATTAGTTTTTTCATACAAAATGACTTAAAATGTTTGAAAATAAAGTAACAGGAAGCTATTAATAACTGTGGTACACTTAACATGTTCTCTGAAGAAACAGATTCAGATTTTAGGTAATTTTTTTTAGTGTGTGATATACATTATTATCACTGTAATCTACTGGCTTTAGTGCATATAGGAATATGTCCTTCAAATGCCTAGCCCCAGTTAAAAGAAAATCTGCTTTCCCAAAGAAAGACTTTTCTTCCACAATTTATGTTTATAGCCTTTGAATCGCTCCTGTGAAACTGTGTAATAACAGATTCGCCTTATAATGGGCATGGCATATCTTTACTTTAGCGGGTGATCATGCCTTCTGCGAGCCAAGGTTGCAGCACTTTCTTTTTCATCGGCATCAAGCTAGCTTGGACCCTCCCTCCCTCATGAGGAGACACAGATGTGAACTTGATAGGGCTTTAACCACTAGGGGGCCGTGTGGACACAAGCTTTTGGCAACTTTTGGCCCTTCACTGGTTCAAAAGGGCAAATGCGTTTTTCTGTACGATAAAATGCGACTCTGAAATAATTAACTTAGCTTTCTCTTATCTCTCGCTTTTGACAGAAAACGCAACAAATCATGGCTTAATTAGTCCTGTGATTTTTTTTAAATGACCACAAGTTACTCAAGTTGGTCACGGAACTTGTATAAAAAATAAAAACAACCCCCAAACAACTAAATCCTAAAAAAGTGCAAAATCCTTTTGAATCGTTGTCTAGGGCCTGAAACATGCTCGTTGAGCTCAAGATTCGAAACTAATCCTGATCAAGTGTGGTCATTGAAAAAATCCTGTCCATTAGCTGATACATACTATGCCTGATGAAGGTACCTGACACATACCCAGAATACAGAAGTTACCACAGAAACACACATAACGTTGAGATATAGCCAGACAGTTTTTGTGAAAAGCTGGTTTTGATATTAATACAGATAATTTACCCTTCCCTCTTCCAACATACATTGGAAATGCACAAAGACAGCAAAATATGGTTAAAACCATAGAAACTTGGTGATTCACAGGGACATGCTGTTCATTACATTAAGAGTCCAATGTGGTTTTAGTCCACAGAAGATCAGATAAAATCAGAAGGGCCAAGTAGCTACCTATTTCGCACACTTGACTCATCTCTCGATTCTCCTATGTGCCTGTGCAGTCATTAAAATATCCATCCACACCAAAAGGGAGAAGATGACAAAATATCCTGGTATTTGTATTTCATGTTACCTAAAAAGCTCTCCTAATGCTCACTTTTTAAACATCCATTCCTACCCTCCTATCCTGTTTATACAGAGACTGCGGAAGGGACCCAATTTGAGTCGAGCTAGTCAATCTCAGTGCCTTTTTTCACAGGCAGGACACGACGGGTGGCCTAACAGGCTCAGCTGTCGGTACCTATAGGTAAAGCATGACAGCCTCCCGTCACCTTCCCTTTGCCCAGCAACCCAGGCTACGCATTAAGGTGTCTCCCACCCCCTCGACGCCGTGAGTGGGGGACAGGCGGCAGAACGCTTTAAATCGGCCGCAGGCGAGGATAAGGGAAGGTTTCGCAGACGAAGAAAGGGCGCCAAGCAGGGACACACGGCCCGCAGCCCTTCTCCTGCTGAGCCGCGGACCAGGCAAGGAGGCGGCCGCCGCGGAGCGGCAGCCAACGGCAGCACCTACCTTCCGCGCGGGCCCCAGCCCAGCACCCGGTGGTACGTGTGCGGCCGCGGGAGGGCGCGGAACGGCGCTCACTCCCCACCGCCCCCACCACCCTCCCAGCGTGCGCGCTCCCTCAGGGGTGGCGCGCGCGGTGGCCGTTGTGTGGCGCGCGGAGGGCCGCAGCGCCTGCGTTTCGGCGGCGTCGCCGGGGCAGGGTTTCGCTCGGTTTGGCTGCGTGTCACACACAGATGTGACTCTTGTCTGTTCCCTGCAAACGTACAACCGTGACGGCTCACCTCCTCCCGCCTCCCTTCCCCCCCCCCAACCAAAAAAAACCCACCCTTTGACAAAAAATTTCTTCAGATCCCACACCGAGCAGCAGCCGCCGCCGCAGCAGAGCCCCGGGAGCTGATGGAGCAATGGGTGGGAAGCGGGAAACCGGCACCACAAGCGAAAACTTTCCATCTGTCTAACTTTTCGTTTCCCTTCTAACGCTCTCCCCTCTCCCCCTCGGCTCCTCATCCACTCCTCTGGGCTACGCTTTATTTTCTGTCGTGTCTTTTCGCCTCAGCCCTCCCTCCACCTTTCTCCTCGCCACTTTCTCTCCCGCTCGCTCCAGCAGCGCCTGGAGCCGATAAGTGAGAAGCAGCGGGAGAGACTGCAGCCGCTGCGGGAAGGAACCGGGCGGAGGAGCGGGAAGGAGAAAGGGGGAAGAGGGAGGCAGAGGCGCGGCTATCCCCGCGCGGCACCGCCGGCTGCCCTTACCGCAAAGTTGGCGGCGGCCGCGGGGCGGTTTTGACAGCTGTGGGAGCGGGCGGCCGCTGCCGCAGCCCCTGCCTGGGACAGAAAGTTTGGGCGGGAGGACCGAGGCAGAAGGGGTCAGTTTTTCGCCCCCCCCCCCCCCCCCCCCCCCGAGTACGCCTTCCCTCAGGCTCTCTGCCTGCCTCCCTTGCTCGAGAGCGTGGGGTTCGGAGGAGCAACGCTGCCCTCGCAGACCTGCTCGCAGCGTCACCCCGCCGCCTCCCCTTCCCTAGCCAAACAACCCGACAACAAACCAACCTGTGGAGGCTCTGACCCGAACCTGGGTCCCTCCTCCCAGCGCTTCCAGCTCTCTGCCCAAAGTTCTTTTTCTTTCTCTTTCTTTCTTTCTTTTCTTCCTTCCTCTCTGCTGCTCGGACTGAACTTTGGGGGTTGAAGTTTTGGAAGAGTGAGAGAAAGAGGGCGGAGGGAGAGACTCGCTGCTGCTGCCTTTTTTTTTTTTTTTTTTTGGGGGGGGGTTGCTGGTGGAGGAGGGGGCAATATTTTTGCTTCTAAAATCTATTTTTTTAGCTCAAATCACCTGAAGGGGAGGGGGGTTGCGGGGGGTGGTAGTAGGCAAGGAGAGAGTGGGAAAGAGAGCGAGGCGCACAGAGCCCAGAGGCAGAAGGAAGGGTGCAGGCACTGCCGCTGAGAGGAGATCGAGAGACAGGGGGTGCACTTGACAACGAGCATGCAGAGATGGTAAGAAGTTTCCAGCAGCCTTTCGTTTTCATTCTAGCCTTTACTTTGGTTTGATTTGATTAATAAATTGTGCAGTAACACACGCAGCCCAGCTCGCTATCCGGTGTGCTTCAGCCTTCAAATAAACAAGCAGCCGGGAAAAAGTAGGATGATAAATAAATAAACCAGCCCTGTGCTGCGTGGATTGGGGGAAAAAATGACTAAGAGGCTGTGCTAAACTTTTAAGTGAGTTTGGGGGGTTGAAATGGGATGGCCACATGCTTTTTACCGCCTCCTTTCCTCCATTAGAGATGAAGGGCTAGGGTTAAAAAAAAAAAAAAAAGTGTGCGTACGTAGGGATGGAGAGTGAAGGTGGCGTGGGGTTGAATAGGACATACGGTGATCTGGTCTTTTTTGGACACCACCTTCTGCTCGGAAATGAGTAAGGTTTGCACACAATGTAAAGGTAACCTTCGAGAGCGGAGCAAGGAGCTGTGTGCATGTGAAGCAACGCCTGCGGCAGAAAGACAGAAGTGTAAATCCGCCTTACCTCTGTAACTTTTTGTTGTGCATGCGCTTGCAGTTTGCACCTCTCCAATCAGTGGCTGTTAGAACTTGCAGAGTTAGGCTGATGCGCTGTGAAGGAGGAAGCCCCCCAAAGCAACTTCGAGCGAGTTTTTTCTGCTTATTTCATGCGCTGTGCAAATGTACGTCTCCTTTACAGCAGAGGTTTTGCAAAGCAGGGCTGGGGCTTTCACGATCTCTTAATTTAAAAATTAAAAAAAAATCACAATGACTGAGGACCTAGTTTGCCTGATTGTTTGCCTGGGTTGTGATGTGAATATAGGTTAAACAGCTGCGAAGAACAAGCACGTTTACAGCCATGACTAAACGTGTAATTATAACTGTTCCTATTAACAAGTGGATTGACCTCAGCGATGAGCAGTGATCAGCCCGTATTCAGTGTAGTAGTGTATTTTCAATTTCTCTTTGACTACTGCACTGCTTTCAGTTAGCTTTTTCACCTCACTCCAGGGATGTTCTGTATCTGTCGCGTGTACCTTGAATATGCATACATGCACATGCACACACACGTCTGTGTATGTATACATGTATATACATACGTGTATGTGTATGTAGGTATACACAGCACTCAAAACTACAGATACAGTGTATGTCTGTGTGAATGGAGAGCTTGAGATGGGGATTTGTATTTTCTTCTTCTCTCCCTAACATGACATGTTTTGTTTTAGTGATCAAAGCCACAATTGGAGTGTAGGAGATGCAACTGTCAAATGCAGCCAACACAAAAAAAAAGGGGGGTGGGGGGTGAGGGGGGGAAGCAGCATGTGCCCAGGACTGTGGTTACAGTAACGCTGACAGAAATGAAAGTGGTTTTGAAAGCAGCATGCAATTTATGATGGTTCCCATTTACCTTAGAGTTAAGCTGTTGTAACACTGATGCACGAAAGACATCATGTAATAATCTGGTGTACCCAGGATTAAAGTGGCAAAGAGTGTCTTTTTGTGTGTGTGTCTGGCCGACCGCGTTAAAATGGTTTGAAGCTATTTTTAAGTAAGAAATTCAAGCAGGATAGGATATTAAGTACTTTTTTTCTTAACCGGTATATTAGCTGTGCATTGGAGTTGAAATATTTTTTAGTGGAAGTGGGCTTTTATTTTTCATTATCTTACATTTCCTTTCTGTATTATAACCCATGTCCATAGATGAATTTTAAAATGGGGTAGCATTTTTTGTCAATGTTCACAGTTTAATTATTGAGTTCATTTCAAACAGTAATATTTAATAAGCCAGATCAGCAGATCTGCACAAGAATACCAAGTTCCTGTAAAAGCATGTGGAACTTCCCTTGCCCTCAAAAATTGCAGGAATTTTTAATCTGAAATTTAATGGGGCATATGAGCTGTGTGATACGCTACTGTTTAATTTTAAGTTAAAGAACCATCTAGGTCTATATATGTTCTGCTTTAAATTTTTAAAGCACATGAATTTTAAAATTTACTCACTAAATATTTCTGATTGTCCATCTTTACCTGATCCAGATGCAGAAGAAAATCTAAATGTAATTTATAAACTAATTTGTTACGGGTAAATCTTGACACTCCTATTAAGACTTGAGATTGTGAATGTGTTCCTTAAGCATACATCTTACACACACAACAGAAAAACGCTGCCTTGATATTACTATTATTTTGTAAGAATACAACACTATGGTATTTTAGGGGGGAAAAACGAGCAGATCTGTGCCTTTAACCACAATTCATTTTTGTTACTGAGGTATTTGTGAAGGGGGTGTGTGATTGCATTAAAGAAAGTAAAAGAACAGACAAAAGCAGAGATGACTGTTGCAATATGAAAATGTAAGTGTTACAGTTTGAATTTTCTGGTGCATTTTTGAGTTCAGTGCTTTACATAACATTTTGTCCTAATCTTGCTTGCTGTCAGAGATGTTTCATGGTTGTGCAATTGCTGCAGTCAAGAATGCCAATTTGCATTCCAGGAGTGTCATTTGATTACTTTTATCTGCACAGCTCGAAGACCAGCCCAGACCTCTCATTTCATCTTGCCATGTCACGAGTCAGTGCTGTGTCGTCTTTTCAAAAATCTGCCTGATTTAGACAAGAAAGAAAAGTACTTTCATGTTGCAGCCGCAGTCCCCTGCTAACTTGTCAGCAGCAGGATATGATTCACTTGGGCCCAGAAGAATGGTACAGAGATGAGGGTTAGGCGGTTCAATAAGCCCATGGACAGGTAGTGTGTGACCTCCCAAGAGAGCTTAAGTTAATGAAGAACAGGTCTGCTTAGTTCTTCACACTCTGACCTGGTGCTGTCCCCACAGTTTTCTCATTTGATCTTTCCCAGCAAATTGATCTTTTCTAGTACTTTTTTGCCTTCCAAGTTAGTCCTTGTGGGACTGAAATTAGCAGAGCAACTTAAGTTGGATAATACAGCTGTTCAGAAAAGAAGAAATTGGACACTAGCTCATAAGAGGGGGAGGGGAAAGTAAGCTATTCTTTCTGTGGTTATTCAGAATATTTTTTTTTTTTTTAAGTTTTATTTTAGAAAACTTCACAGCTGTATTACTTTGGAAGTTCGCTTTCTTATTTATAGTCTGCATGGATGGTCCATTGCACACCACATTAAATGTGTATCATTTAAATAAAACAAACATGCTTGCAGCATAGACTGCAGGTTTGCTTTGGTATTTGTCAGTTGAACTTGCTTGTTAGAAATGATTTGCTAGTCTGTAATGAGGCTTTTACAGTTGTCGTAAGACATTTTAAATACCAATTGCACATGCCAACTATGTTATTTATAGCCTGCTAAATAACTGTAATACCATAGTATCCAATACTGAAATGCAGTGGAGATTAAACAATAAAAGCCATTACAAATGGTATGTGTAAGTATGTGTAAATATTATGGTAGGTGAAAATACAGTCAGCAAATTAGCACTGGCATTACTGGTTCTCTGGAAAAAACAGTGTATACAAACAAATTGGTTTTGAACTAGAACACTCTGTACTTAAAACCTGGGTTCTAAAATGGGGCTATATTATCTATCATTCTTTTTTATATTTTTTTGCTCTTAGTAATTGGAAAGTGGAATGGAGTGTGTGTGTGTGTGTGTGTGTGTGTGTGTGTGTGTGTGTATGTGCAAGTACATACATGGCTAGGCTGCCAAACAATTTAAGATTTCAAACTAGAATTTAGTGAATGTAAGTTGGAAATCAGGAGGGTCTTTAGTATGCTGCTCAATAATAAGTAGTATTTAACGTTCTGTATTTCATAGCAGTTCTCACATATTATCCACATATTATCCACATCCTTTCAAGAATTGAAAACATTGCTGAATGAAAACAAGTACACTTATTATGTAAGGGAAATACTGCTCTAGCTCTCTCTCAGTATTGCTTTTAAAAATGGGAAGGAACTGTGAAGGATCATTGGTCAGTTAAGCTCTTCTGAAGAGCTAGAGGGAGCTTCTTTATTTTATTAGATATGCCATAGGTAAGACAAAGGGGAAAAGTGTTCTGAATAAGGGAAGGCTGACTGCTAACTTTTTTCTGAGCTAAAGGTTTACAGCTTACTTAGGCTTTGAAGAGGCTTTATTCTACCTTACATATATACATGAATGTCAGTGGGATTTGGGCTGACTGCAGATCCTGTCAATTTCAGGCAAAAAGAAATGACCAAAAGCAAAGTAATTACATTAAAACAACTGCAAGTAAAACATTGGATTTTATGCAAAACCAAAATTTATATATTTTTTTTTTCCCCAAAAAGGTGGGAGTTTCTGGCAGTGTCCCTTTTTGTGTTGCACATTGAACACTGTCACAAGAATCTGAAATCTTCTGTTAACTGAATATTATTAAATGAAAGAGTCCTGATTTCCAGTCTACAGGTTTGCACAGGGCTTTTGATTTAATTTGATTTGATATCCACTATTAGTATGTGTTAGGAAAATACAAAACAAATAGGTTGTAGCTGTCATTTTAGAAATGTGTATCACTTCCTAATCTAGCCAGGAACTTGTATTTAATTTGGAAGAGTAGCATTTAACATAGCTTAATAAAAAGCATCTGTTTAAACCTTGTGTTCTGTGTCAGTTTCGTCTCACCTAAATTCTGACATACATGTTCTAAAAAGGCATTGATCATAATTGTTGCTTAATATTTATATGGCAGCTTTTCCAAGCATTATGTCGGACAAACTTATATACCATTTAAGTAAATTATATGATCCAGCGAGATAAACTACCAGATTTGTCTACTTTTATCTCTTGCACAGTAGCTCTCATTATGTACCTTGCTAGTAAAAGCCTTTATTTGTTGATTATTAGAATCTTAGTACACTCAGGAGTTCTTCTGTAATCTAATGTGGTTGTTCAAAGAGCTTCTCTCATTTTAGAATCTTTCCATAGTACTCTCACCGCATATAAATATGTATATTTCATACTCCAGATACATATGCAAATACTATTATTTCAGGTAAATCAAGGGGTTTGAGAGAATTCTTTTCATCTGCAGCATCTGTTTCAGCACTTCTGTGTTTAAATACTTTATGTAAAAAAAACACAAATTCGGGTAAGTTCAATCAGATTTGTTTCTGATTTGTTACTTTAGAGAGTTTTGGGGTTTTGGTGTTTTGTTGGTTCCCCCCCCCCCCCCCCATGTAGTTACAGTGTTTTAACTACGTACTTATATTTTTGTTGAATACTATAAAAAGCTAGAGAAGTTTTAAAAACATGGCTGGCCATTGCAGTTATTTGTAATTATGAAAAACAGAATGTCCATAATGCTGATTTTAAAGTCACAAGCCAAAAGAAATCAAATTGTATAAGCTAACCACTATAAAGTTTTTAAGTCACCATGGTATGGTTCACTGAACAATTGGTTATATCTACAGTTCTGCTGCATATAAAACTTAGGAAGCTAGGCCTGTTAGAATTCTTCAGCTATGGGGAAAGTTTTAGATGGCATGAAAGTGTATTACAGACTGTTATCAGCTATAAATGAAGCTGAGTGTATGTACAACACGCATCATGCTGTCAACTGGAATCACACTGAATCAGTGTTGCAACTTTATCATATTTGTCAAATATGTATTCTTTTGAAACTTGTGATTTGTGCTTTTAGCCAATGCTTTTTAATGTTGAATACAAAGATGTAACAGCAAACAAAAAACATTTTTCCCTTTTTGTGACCTGACATTTGCCAAAGTGCTCCATGCTGAAATTTCTTTTCAGTATCTTTTCTTTTTTTCCAAAGCCAGACATGTACCCAGACACAAAAGCCTCTGTGTATAGCAAGCTGTTTTAAATATTGTGGCTCGACGATGTGCTGTCCTTTCTCTGCTTGAGCCAAGGATCTCTGCTCAGTGTCTGTGGATTACCAAGTCCCTTCTTTATTGTACCTCTTGTCAGCTATTCCTATTCATTTAACCTTTCATTAGTGTCTGTGCAGCTTCACTGTCTGGAAAAGCAAGGAAAAACCTAAAGGCCTACTGTCACAGTTATTAGATTTCTCGGTTACATCCCAGCAACCATAAAGGAGTAAGAGTCAACACTATTGTCATGCATGCTGCTATCCTGGGGTGCAACTCTTCTGTGCATGTCAAGGACATGTGCCACATGTTGATAATGCATCCCAGGGATAAATGCACGACATGGGGGATAAACCAAGACTGGCACTAATGAGCTTTGTTGGAGTTATTGCAAAGACAAACAGTTGTGACGGAATTTTTCTTAAAACACCAAAGAGATGGACTTGCATTAAGTGTTGCCAAGGCTTGCTTGTGAGAGACTTGTCAATCATGTTAGTTTCATTTAAGTGCCACTTACAAGGTGAAAAAATGAGTTCTATGACTAAGAAATATACTGCTTTTCCTTTTTTTAATCTGTCAGGATAAAGTGTACTTAAGGAGACCTCAGTAATACACTATATGACTATTCTTGCTGTTTACTCATTTTTTAATCAAAACCTGAAAATCTTGTCACATTGGGAAAAAAAAAAAAAAGTCAGCAAATATGAGGTACAATGTATTTAATAATATTCCTGTTAGCAAAGTTTCAAATTCACTCTTGGTGTTGTGAAAGCATTGACATAGTTTTGTTTGAAGCATAAATTTTGTTGAGAATATCTAGGTGCATGTAAGTAGTTTCTTCTACATTTGCCACCCAAAGAGCCAAAATCATTAGTTAGGACACTGCTTTCTCATTTTGCTGAAGCACAGCTTCCATTTAGGCCAATGCAATATTCATATACATTTTGCCTCTAAAAGTCCTGTGTAGCCCATCTTACCTACACTGGTAAGCAAATCCAACTGAAACCTCAGTTCTCAATTTCGACAACAGGAAAAAATGCATGCTTATTCTTGACCTCTCTTTGTTGACCTTTTAGCATGCATCTTAATTACCTTTTCATCAGAATATTATACATAGCATCATATGACTTTCATAAGGATATTTTGGTCAAAACAAAGTTAGACCTACAGATTTATAGTTAAATTATAATTTAATAACTCCCCTTATGTAAAGCATAAGGATCTAATGTTGGTCGCATTCATGGGAAAGCTGAAAGTGGGAATAAAGTCATTGAAATCAGTGGAGTTAAAGTTACGTGAAACTTGAATAAAATCTAGTCACCTCCTTTGCACTTTGCATATGGCACGCGAAGAGGATTTTAAAGGTGATAGGCCACAGGAAAATTCTTACAGCTTCGTTGCTAAAGATGCACTGTTTAAGTTGACATCTTCAAAATGTCTGTGGTTGTCATTAACAGGAATTCTGAGCTTATTAGTTTTTCTCTGCATTTCTGATATGAAAGAAGTGAAGCATGGCTGCAGCTTTTGCTTTAGTTCAGAACATAGAAGCCAAGGTGACGAGCAGACAAGTAGCTGATTGTAGGAAAAAGTGTCTTAAAGACAATTGTATTTGAGAGAAAATTCAGCAAAACTAATGTTTTTATTTTCCTTGTTTGAACATTGGAAACATGTGATACTTTCCTCAGATTGAAAGAGAAGCTGATTTTGTGATTGGGATTACACAAATATTTAAATGGAACAATCTTCAAACATGAGCTGGAACAAATGTCATGGTGCCCTTAGTTTAAAACATCGTTTCATTACTAGAATGATACTAGCTTTGATGAGTCTAAAACTTACTACATGGCTTCCAAATCAAAGATGAAAGGGCCAGTTAGGAATCAGATAAATTTTCCTGTCGAAATGTAGTATTTGACATTTAAAAAGATGTGCTCAGCATGATGAACCACTTCTCTTTACTGCAACTAGCCTGGTGGTTTTTGCATTAAAATAACTTTGAAATTGAATCGAAGTATAATAAATTTAAGATAAATTAATTTGGAAGTCCTGATTAATGCCATTTTTGATCCAAGAGAAATACTTAGAATCATAGAATCATAGAATAGTTAGGGTTTGAAAGGACCTTATGATCATCTAGTTGCTCTCTGCCATGGCCATGGACTTCCCTGAAAGCGCTTTTTTCCCCCTTTATTGTTAATACATGTCCATTTGTATTGCTGAGTAATTACTTCTGGACTTGTTTTGATAGACTCTTACTGGTCTAAATCCATTGGCTTTGTTGTGGCAATATGCCAGTTTTATTAAAAAAAGGTTTTGTTATTCACCTTAGTGTGAAGTTACTGGTACTAGTATATCAAATGGGCGTACACCCTGTCTGTATTTTGGAACGGTTATTGTTATGTACGGTAATGTATAGTCTACAATACAGTTGGGCAGTGCTTTTATACTAATCAGATGCCAATTATGTTTCTGAAGGCCTACTGATAATACTTAAATTTACAGAATGAGAATACTAGAGCAGATTGTGGGAAATGTTTTGCTGGTTTGCTGAAGATGCTAAGAGTTAATGAAAATTAGCAAATATTATGAGAAATTACTTAATAGTGAAAACTTACAGTTTTCTTCTGTGCTAGGCCAGGACTGTATTTCACTTAGCAGTTGTATTTTGAGTTGGCTTTTGAAGTTACTTTGTTTCTGATGTCCCTTACAAAACACCTGATCAAAATAAATGGCACTACAGGCCAGTTCGCTAAATGATTATATAAGCAATGGAAGAGGTTGAGGAATTTAAGTTCTTCAATACAAAACTGGCAGTAAGTTTTTGTCAGCACTTTGGTGCAAATATTAAAAAAGCTGTGTCTGAAATGGTACATCATATAACTAAAGGCTTCTAAGGGAATTAAGTCTGAGCTGATACAATTCACATGGTAAGACAGCAAGGAAGCAGTAGCAGGTAAGTTACGTGTTATTTAAATGTTCCTGCTTCTTAAATTGTGCTTCTTTTTTTGACTTTTTGCCTTTGGAATGGAAGTTACAATCTTTCCTCTTTCCTCTTATCCACATGTAATACCTTGCATATCAGCAGTGAATTTATAAGATGGTATATTTAAGTTATTTATAATATCAGATTCCATAAACAAGAAGTTCTTCAATTGCTGAGTGGTCACTCGGACACTATGCAGCCATGCATCCTTTTTTGGTGTTTCTCGGAACACTGTTGGGAGTATGAGGGCAGCAAGGATGGGAGTAGGCTACTTGGTTCTTTAAGGTTTGGCTTGGGGGTCAGGAAGTGGCAAGAAGCTCATCATTGTCTCCTGCTGATTGGTAGCTTTCATGAATACTTTAATAGTAGTCTTTTGATTAAAAATACGAGGAAAAACTCTGTGATGCTGGTAATGGCAGGGAAAGAGATGTGTGAGGCTGATAGTGTAATGGGCGAGGCTGATAGTGTAATGGGCAAGGAGCTTGAAAAGGCTTACTATATCAAGTCACCATAGCAGCAGGGCAGGATGCTTGCCTCTTTCCTTCTCTGCATACCTTCCCTGTCTCTCACTTTGTGTGTGGAATACCGCCCATAGGTGTGGGCAATATGGGGGGATGAGTTTTGCATACTGTGAGTTTTCTGCAGTATTTGGAAGTCACTGGTCAGTACAGAAGATTTGTGAGCATGTTAGGTAAACCTGGAACATAATGGGCAGTTGATGTCTTCCCACTGTCAAACACTGAGGGTCAAAAAAAATCACTTTTCTCATGCAGTAGTTACCAGGCCCATGAAAAATCTAATCACATTAGACTGAACAGTTTCAAGAGAGAAACTTGCAGAGTGGTGAAGTAAAGAGAGCTGCTCTTTACTTAAATCCATTATGGATTTAAGCCTCAAGTGTGTGAGTAATACAACTATTCACCTTCAGACTTCAGTTTTAAGTGTAATTGGTTTTCAGGATGGTTTTTGCTCTTGTGATGGTAAGTTTATAACAAAGCAACACAAATTTAGCTTCATAACAATAAAATTATGCATGTTTCTTTTTTACATTTTGAAAGAGAGATTTTGATTTAATGTGCATTTAAAGAATGTGTCAGTGGCATGTAATGAAAGATAAAGTACAGATGTAGCAGAAATAAAAAACTTTCAGAAATCCTGCTGGAGCTTTCATGTGTGTGTGCGTGTGCGTATGTATATATACAAGATATTATGGTATGTGGTTATACAATAAGTATGTCTTTGTGAATGTATTAATGTAGAAATATAATATACACATACATACATCCACATAGTTCACACATAATACATGTGTACATATAAATGCTCATATAAATATGTATGTATGTATAAAAGCTTTTCAGGACAGGCATTTTTGTTGCAAAGACTTTTGGGGTAGTTCTGGGTCTTGACTAAACATAAGACATAGATCAATTCTGAAAGGTGTTTAGGAAAATTAGTGCACTGCTAGAAAGGAAACCAAATATTGTTCCTCCGTTTAATCTTAGTATAACATTTAGCAAATATGGTTTCTGTTTAGAGTTTTGTATTTCTTATTTTACTTTTGTTTTTCAGCTTTCTTATCTGTTCTGTATATTATAAAGCCTCTTTCTCAACATTATCATACAATCTGCTTTGTTTCTTTTGAGGAATATATGGTTGTTTTATTCTGTGATTTTAATATATTCTCATAACATTACTTAAACCAAAGCTAGTATTGTGAACTTGTGTCTTATAAATATATTACATTAATGATAATGAGACCTGCTAACAACCTGTACTGTGATACTTCTCTAATTCTCGAAACTAAAGATGGCCGTGTCAGCTCCTGTAGGTGTTCTCCCTGGAAAAGCAGTTTAGGATTGGATTTGTAGAATCCCTGGATTTTTTCTCCTAAATTAGCAATCTCCTCTCCTTGAAGTCATCTCTCGATGACTTCCATTTATGATAATATTGCATGAAAGGTGTGACACTATGCCCTTTGTCATACCTTATAAGAGAAGAATGACAAAAAATGGTCTGGCATTTCATTGGCTTGCAAAAGAGGATCTTCAGACCATTTATGTTGGCTTCTGTTGCTTTTTTAATGTACATTGAAGTATATTGTGGTTATATTGTCATGGGAATGTTTTCACAATGTGCAGGCTTAGTTAGTTATGATATAGAAAGTATCTCTGTATTTTCTGTGAAATAGCTTCAGGACTGAAGACTTTAGGAAACTGCTGTTCCTAGTAATATAGTCTTGGGAAAATAACTGTTTATAACTGAGGTTACTCACACAATAACGGGAAAATACGAGGTGTTGGCAAAATGCAGTACCATGGTGGGAAAAGGTGTAAGAAAATTTCATAAATTATAGAAAGGTTAATGAAAGGTTAGTTAGAATGAAGTCACATTGCTTAGTAGATAACTTCCTTTACTACCATTCATGTAATTGCAGTGTTGCCAATTACTGAGATAGGTATGCAGAAATGCTGAGTTCCATGTGAACAGAGACAGGTGCTGTTTAGCTCAGTTTCACAGTACAAGTGGGTGCATTTGAGGTGTTACATAATTTTATTGGAAGCAGGGGGTGTTTTCTCAAGAGAGTTTGCGCTGTACTTATTTGGCCTTTGGTACTTAAAAATCTCTGTTACAAAGTTGCATCATGGGCCAAAGCCAGATAGCATTCTTGGGCCTTTCTCGAATAGAAACATGGGATGTGTGCAGCAGTTCAGGATGGAATGAACGAATTTCATTTGCAGTTTGTTTAGAGTGAGCTACTGGAACAGGCTCTCTCTCTTTAAAGCAGTCAGTACCAGATCTCACACTAACTGCATAAAAGCTTTTGACTTGCTTAGGTCCTGATTCTTGTGAATATACCTACTGAAGACTGTTGCTGCAAGGTAACCTTTAGTAGGAATTTGCAGCTTGTCAGCTAATTTGCACTGTCCTAATCATACGTACTTCACTTTCAGTGTTGTTAAAGCAACATGACGTGGGCTGCAAGCTAATTGATATACTGTGATTCTGTATCCTTATCACCTGATGGGTTTCTTTTCTGTGTATTTATTTTTTAATACGACTGTTTTGCCTTTGGCTGTCATGAGCTTAGTGTCCAGTTGTAATTATCAGAGCTGGAAAATTGGTCAGGCCTTGGTATTAGCCCTTTGCTCTGAAGGGATTGTGGGAACTTGAATCATGATGTATATTCAAGGTTTCTTTAATGTCTTGTGCTAAAGACAGCCACTTCATGAATAGTATCTGAGTCACCAGGCTAGTTAACCAAAACCTCATAGAACTGAGGAAATAAAATTGTCTGGAAAAGGGAGCCATTCATCCTTCTACACTAGTAGAAATAGGCTTGTAAGAACTGGAAAAGGAGGGCAATTGTATTGTAAGTGATAGCTACAGAGTGAAAGAAAAACCAAAACGACAAACGCCTAAAACTGAATACACGTCAGTAACTGTGTGGCCTGCATAATACTGTCATCTGTAGCATGTAGTAATATGTTGATGGAAATGTGCAGAGTAATGTAATTCTGTGGTATACTGTAATGTTCTCAAAATACAAGTCTGTATCTAATATAGTAAAATCTATGGATAGCCTTCATAAAATCATAGAATACCATGTTGGAAGGGACCTCAAAGATTACTTGGTCCAACCTTTATTGGCAAAAAAAGAGATAAAGATTTTTCTTGGCAAAAACTTGATCTGGTTCATCAGTGCAGTGCTCTGTATGATTATTTGCTGTTCTGAAGTGCATTAAAACTCCCAAGTGCACTGAATTGTAGTATCTTTGTGTTTATTCATTCTTGTGTTACACGGTTACTTATTTACAGCACTTGAAATGCATGAGTGCCTTTTGCATGCACGATCAATGCCCCCATATTATGCAGGATGAAGTCTTCTCTTCAGGGGAGGATAGTTTTCTAAATGTACTTTTGTGTTTGTGAGACTGAGAGAAGTAGCTGTGTAGTTTCTGAGGCAGCACAATTTAAACAAGTCTAACACAGGTTGGTATTTCTGAGGCGGATTCACATGCTGTCAACTTTCTCTCTTTCTTCCCCAAGATTAAGTAATTTTTTTTCCTGCTGTGTTCATGAACTGAACTAATGTTGAATGTGGCCCACCCACCTACTCTTCAAGTTCTTAAGCAGGCTGCTCTGGAGTGATATTAAAGGTACTGGTTTTAACTGAGAAAGACTTAAATGGTGTAATCCTAAGTGCTATGTTAGCCGTGTGACTTCAGTTGTAATGAACAAGGAACTATTTCATTTTGAGAGGGAAGAGACATCTGGTGCATGGGAAGCTCTGTCCTTGATAATTTTATTTCTTTCCTCATACAAACAGTGTATGTGACATCACAAGCACACTCTTCCCAAGAATTTGGCAAGGGCCATGTTTTTTGGTAAGTATCTGAAAGAGAAAAAAGAGCATTATTGTCAGGTTTTGCCTAGATGGGACATAATATATAGAAACATAGAATAGTTAGGGTTGGAAAGGACCTTAAGATCGTCTATTTCCCCCCCCCCTGCCATGGGCAGGGATACCTCACACTAAACCATCCCACCCAAGGCTCTGTCCAACCTGGCCTTGAACACTGCCAGGGATGGAACATTCACAGCTTCCCTGGGCAACCCGTCCCAGTGCCTTACCACCCTCACAGTAAAGGACTTCTTCTTTATATCTAACCTGAACTTCCCCTGTTTAAGTTTAAACCTGTTACCACTTGTCCTATTGCTACAGTCCCTAATGAAGAGTCCCTCTCCAGCATCCTTATAGGCCCCCTTCAGATACTGGAAGGCTGGTGTGAGGTCTCCATGCAGCTTTTTCTTCTCCAGGCTGAACAGCCCCAACTTTGCCTGTCCTCATACAGGAGGCACTCGAGCCCTTTTATCATCCTTGCTCCGGCAGTTCCATGGCCTTACCTGGCATGTCCTGACACCAGAACTGTACACAGTAGCCAAGTCGGGTCTCATGAGAGCAGAGTAATATGCTGACAGAGGAAATATTTCTGCAGATAGTCCTACATCTTCTAAGTAAAATTAGCTATGTTGACAGAGGTAGCATTGCTATACACCTTCTGGAAAGTCAATGTACATTTTGTTTTCATCTAAGAGTGTGAAATTAAAGAAGCTATGCTGTTAACTTTCGTAGGATAGGTACCAAAATTGACAGATCTATTTTGTGTTTCAAGAATATGTAAGCTGTTTTCTAAACACTTGAAAACCCTAAAAAATACAACTGTTTCTTATACAAATACTAGCTTCATGAGTTTCAGCCTGGAAGAGCCTATTAAGTATGATAATTTTAACTTAAGGCATACTTTCCAAGATAGCTGCCCACAAATATATGTACTCAGAATTTTATTCACAGAGACAGGTTCAGTGTTGTTCCCTGTTACAGAAAACTGCAATCATGGGACTTCCCTTTGAAAAAAAATACATTAGAAGTACTTCTTTATAGGCAAGACGGCAGAGCAAGGAGACCCTTTCAGACATCTGAAAAAGCTTACTTAAACTAGTTGAAGTCTAATTCTTTCTGTATAATGAAACAAGACATCCTTAAGGTTAATCCTTACGGACATTCCCATTATATATCATTTGGTGTCTTGTTGGTTTCTTAAATGAAGAAATTTAGAAACTAAATACCTAATTGAACTGCTCAGAGTTCACTTATTGTGAACTTAGTCCTGAAGGCCCTTCCAGGGGCTATTGGTTGAAGGCATGTTGATGATATGTGTTTGACACTAATGTTCTTTTTTTTTTCTAATGCCAAGGTAAGTACTGCTTGTTTAATCCTTGCCTAATTTATTTTAGAATTGATAGAATTTGGTGTTTCATCCCAGATTTAAGATCCCATGCCCAGAATCATTAAAGAAATCTTCTTTGATATATAAATGTTTTGTCGTAATGTAGTCTTTAGGGGAGAATTACACCCTTTCACCAAAAGAAAAGAAACCATTCAAAGGATTGAGTTTCTTTTTCTTAATTTGTAATATAGCCCATTTTGGTGCTGCAGGGCAATATTTTTTTCTCTCCAGCTTATGAAGGGTGTTTCAGCTCATACCTTTAAAATCATTTGGTGTGAGAACTTTTCAAGTTAGAGGGTGTCTGGGTGGTGGTTTGGGGTGGTTTTTGGTTTGTTTTTTTTTATTTTCTCTGTAATAGAGTATACCCTGCCTTTGAGCTTTCAATTTAACTCTTCTGTTATATACTGCCAAGAAGTTTGTTCAGACCTCGCTCTGTGTTGAAACATGTATGCCTGTCCCAGTGTCATAACTAATTATATACCTTGTATGCTTACTTCTAGTAATTGGAAAGTAGACCTACCGCAGGATAAGTTTTAGTATTAGATTGTATCTTGGGGACATGCTACAGAAATCAAGTTTCCACCAAGCAGCAACTTGAATTTGTAAACAGATCTTACTATTTTAAGTACATCATCTCATGATTGTTTCGTGACATCTGTGTGTTTGTTTTAAACTTGGGGAGAGGATATTTCTGAATGGTACCTCTGTATATGTAGTAATTATAACCTACTTCTCTTCAACCACAGTATGCTGAAGTGTCCGTTGCCTCCACTTCAAATGAAGGTCTCTTGTTGCCCTACTGTCTTTCTGCAAATGTTTGGTGGCTCAGAACTTCCAAAAAATATATCTGCGCAGTGCTGGCTGGGTTCTGTTTGGCTGCATTGCTGTTTTCAATTCCTTATTTTTACAAAATAAAAATAAGGAAAAAAAAAGCATTTTCATTAGGAAAAAAAGCATAAAATACTTACAGAGAAAGACAACACTCCTTTCATCTTTCCTTGCATAATCATTTGCTTTGTTTTGTGAGTGTGTATATATACATATATGTATGATTCTGTGTCTAAATATTCCTCAGCACATGCAGAAACTAAAAAGGAACCTTGTAGTTATGTGTAAAGTTTTACTTTGCGTGCTCGCAGCTAGGCTAGCAAACAATGACTTATGCGCACCAGCATGTATAAAATATGTGCTCCTTGTCCATGCCTGCTGAATGAACACTTTGCCAGTCTTAAGTCTCAGAGCTTCATGTCTTGTTGCAATTAAAGTCTTAGGACTGAGCATTTAATGCTAATGATAGCTTACAGTATTGTCAGGATATGTTCTGATTTTGGTTTTTGTTGAATTATGAGACCGCATTTTTATGGGAGTTGTGTGGCTACTTGCTTTCATGCATTAAAAACTGTTACTTTCATAGATTGTGTATCACTGTTTTACTAAAACTACAACAGTAGATTTCTCCTAAAGGCGTATTTAATTTTTTCTAGGTAAAATAGAGAAATAATAGATACATGTATGATAGTTTCAGAAGGAAACATAATTTTTTTTCCTTTTATTTTTTTTATAAGGAAATAAATGCTTGAGTCTCATTATGTGAAACTTCAAGTATTTTTTTTCTTTTCCAATTAAAGGTTTCATAGAAATCTTACTGGTTATGTAATTTTCTGTTATCTATTAGTTTCTGTGTTCAGAAAGCAGCATGATTTTGTCAAATGAGTTTGTTGCCTTGTGGCATCTTCAAAGTTAATGTGCATTAAATCACTTTGAAAGTTTTTTACAAAATGTATTTTTTAAGTAGTTCCAGTCTCTTGTCAGGCATTTTTATCTTCAACTTTCCTCTCCACAACAGGCATTTGTTAAAAGGTTCTGGGAGAAGGCTGGGTCAGTCTGACCAGGAAAAGTGTAATGCTGTTCCATATTCCAGTTTTATATGGTCTCAGAACTGCGTGGGTATTGCCTGTGAGAAAATATGAGTGTACTGCATATAAGATCTCTAAGAGATTTTAAAGTTTTTTTTCAATGTTACACAAAAATCTAGCATCCTGATTTCTTCAGAAAAATCAAAGATTATTTGCCAATATAAAAGAACACATTTTATACACAGTTTTTTTAAAAAATAATCTTGTTTGATCTTAAAACCATTTTACTTTTTCTCTTCTGTTTTGCAACTCTCTACGCATGCATGGATTTGAAACACTTAACAGAAAACTAAGCTAGCTATTCCAGGGATGTGAAAATTGGAAATAGAGTTGTCTGAGAAACAAGCATGTCTTAGCCACTGGGGAAGAAAGGAGGCTGGGTATTTTCCTGTACCACAGTCTGGGGAATTTGTCTTCTGTATCTATCCGTTCTTCTCACTGATACCTTTTGGATTAATTTTTTTTTTTTCCTTCGCCTTTGTTTCCTGTAAAGGGAGAACAGAGTTTTGTCCCTATCCTTTAGTCACTTTAGATGTGACTGCTTTTAACTTTCTCTGAGCCAGATGAGCTATTTATGGTTTTCTGTTTCTCCCTAGCCATCTGATTTTTAAGTCCATTTTTCCACTGGAAACTTTATCTCAAGGTTTCCAGAATGGTAGCAGAGAGAAACTGACATGAGAGTTTTCACTTCTGGTCACAGAAATGTTAGTTGTCAATGAAAACAAAACTACAAGCGGTAGCAGAGGGCCATGGAGCTGTCAGTACAAAGGGTCAAATAGATTCTGTTCCATTCATTCTGTGTTTGAGAGGCCTGTCATGCCACAAGGACTAAATTTTGAAGTACAGGCTCCAGATTTCTTAAAAATTAATGACCCTTGCCTGAAAATGATTTCTGCTTGCCCACAAATCTGAGAGAGATTTTCAGGTCCTGGCAGTTAGTGTATATCAAAGTTTCTTGATAGAGAATTAGAATGTAAGTTGATTGGTCCAGTGAAGGAGAATGAGACAGTTAATAGCAGTATTGATAACACAAATGTCATTTGATCATAACAGAAACTATTGTAACAGTAAATCAGTTGACAGAAACATAAAGCTATCAAACAATATAAAATAAGTAGAGAAATGCTGCCTGAAAGAAAAATTATTTTTCTTACATGTAAAGAAACACATGGCTGTAGAAGAAAGCGTGGCCTGGTGGTGTTCTCTTTAACGTGTAGATGAACACAATACCAGACTTATTTTGTTGTATTTTGTATGGTAGATCTTACTACTGTTAATGTTACTCACATATTTAGAATATTGAGTTGATAATATCCATTACTGTGATAAAAACCCACAAAGCTTTTCCTTCTTTTAGCTACTGCAGTGATAATTCGTAAGTAGTGCAGTAATTTTTATTTCATCTACAGTACCTTTTCTTGGGGGAGAGTAAGGCAAGATCCTCTGTGTAGAAGAGAACTCATATTTGCATAGATACGGCTTGATTTTGAGGTACGCATATGTAAAAAAATGCAGAAATTGATTCAGCTATGAGATATTGGATCGACTTTTCAGTTGTGGCCATCTTCCATGTCTTAGTTCTGGAGTTATGAGCTTAGAAGAAAAAAAGGAGGTTTTGCAGCACTGGTTTTATGAATATGATGCAAACAAAAATGCAGATGTGTTTTACCTATAGTGTTCAGTCTGCTGCTGGTTTCTCTGTACTGTCCATTGTCTCAGTTTTAAGCTTCCAAACAACTTCTGATACAGGAAAAACTTACCCTATGTGTAAGCGTCCTTTTTGTATGTATCTTGTAGTGCTTTACATTTTACTCCCCACATTGATTCAGTTTTTAAAGCAAGTTCATGATAGTTTTTTGAATGTTTTATAACACATACAAAAAAGCACTAAAACATTGAAACATCCTGTTTGATGACATGTTACTTGTCATTGTGTATTTGCTGTGTATAAATACCAGAACATATAATATCTGCAACTAGTGTACACGAAAAACACTGGATGGAAAAACTCAAAACCTGTGTGTATGGCAGTGCTGTTGTCTGTTGCTAGTATGCAACATATTACTGAGTTATGTCGCTTGGGAAGGCAGAGAACATTTTTAAGATTCACAAAGTTGAATGACTTTTGTTGTGCAAAAATCCCTAAAAACAAAATCCCATCAAACCAGACCCCCAGCATCTGGTTTTCATCTGCTCGGATTGTATCGAGAGGAAACAATCCCATGTACATGAAGAGTTGTATTCAGCATGAGTTAGGTTGCCAGTGTGTTTGCAAGGGTTTAAAGAGCCACTGTCCAGAATTCAGAGGAACACTTGTCTGACACAGCTACTGAGTAACTTCTTGTTTTCTAGTGTCACATTTGTATTTCCCTAGTTTTCCAAGACCTTTGTTGAAACTAAAAGGATGGGCTTTTATCCAGAATTGTGCACAGGGAGTTTATGCTTTTGTAAAAGAAAAATGCCGTATGTTATTTCATGCATATCAATACCATCAGTAGCATATCACACTGCAGAGTGATCCTCTCCATTAGTACTTGTTCCCCCTTCCCATTCCCACAAGTGCCTGCCAGACCTGTGATACAGTAACAAAAATTCGGTTGTGAACAGACTCAGAAACATGATTGGTGCTGTCTGGACTGGAAAGGAAGGATTCCAGAAACATGATAGATGGTAAAATGACGCCCTTCCCCTGTGCGAAATGAAGTCCGTGCCTAATTTGGAGATAACAAAACATCTGGTTCTGTGAGTGATCAGACTTACTCTGAAGATCTGCAGAGGACTACGGTATGTCTTGCTCATACTTAGTATTTTGGAGTGCTTGAATTTCAGCTGTGTTCCCTTTGGTAAATGATGAGCTGTGGGAGAGATGAGCAAACTTCAGGTGTCTGTAAGCAAGAGGCAGCAGGAACAAACCAAGTTACTGACATGGAACATCTACTGGATTTATTTTCAGTTAAAAAGTGCTTCCCTGAGGCCCTGATATTTATATCAGTGGGAAATGAACCATAGGAAATGCAACAGGTGCAAGCAGGAGCAAGTGTCTTCACTGGTTTGAGTAAAAGAATAGAGTTCAAATCAGTGAATTAAAACCAAAACAGTCCAACAGCCCAGCAATGCATCAGTCCTTAGCGTTGCCCCTAAATCAATGTAAAATTCTGTAGAGTATTCTAGCAGATTTTGTGTCAGGGCAACAATATGAATACAGATTTGTCTGTTTTGACTTCGACAGAGATTTCTGTCTGTCCTTAGAACTTTGCCAAGCCATGCTTGTATGTGGTACCTTATTACCACTTGCATATGCTTTTTGTGCTTTGTGATCCTCTGTTTTCAGTAATGCCTGATCTGGACATGCTGACTTCTTCTCAGAAGATGTCAATCAGATGAGTATTACTGGAATCCCACGTAAAAAAATAGGACTTTTAGCACACAGATTCCTAAGATGTGATGAGCTTCACAGTTGGCCTAATTGACCTTGTTGTAAGAGTGGAGACTTTTAGTAGCTGAGGCTGTGGTTTCTTTATGTGAAAATGTTTTCTTCACCAGAGGAAGTCATAGTTAGGACTATTTGCATTCTCTTGAACCCCTCTGCATGCTCAAGTGCTGCTTCTGAACTCTTAGTTAAAATAGGCGGCTTATTTGAAGCATTCTTTCTTTTACTACACTGTCCTAGCTAAACTTTAAAAGAATCAGTCTTTATGATTGTTTTTAATAGTGAACGTATGAGTGTTAAATCTGTACGGGGGGGGGGGTGTGAAGCTGTCTGCCGAATGCTTGTACAAAGAGACTGAAATTCTTCCCAGTATTCTATACATTATCTGAAAACTACCTTCAAGTAGGTGAAAGTGCTTAGAAAATTACTTTTGAATAATAAATCTCAGTTTTGTGAAGAAGATGGCACATCTTCTGGTTACCAAAACTTGTAACTAAAGTAGGTTAACAGTCTGGAGCTGGCTATTAAAGTCACCCAGAAATACTTGTCTGTATTAGTCCTACATAAGTTAGTGAAAGACTTTTCTATTGCTTGTTATAGGTCAAAATGATTGCCAATAATGGCTGTGCTGGATATTAAGAAATGCTTAGTCAAAAAAAGCAACCTGGATAGATGAGTTCTGTGAATTCTTTATGAAGTACTAAATAACCCAGCTGCAAAATGATACCTCACACTTCCCTTGTCATATGTTCAGTCCATGAGATGGTTATTACATTTGTTGATTTGATGAGTTAACATTGGCTAAGGACCAAACTCCCACCCAGCTGCTCACTTACTCCTTCACATTCGAGTCCTCTACTCCCTGCAAGCAGTGCAGGGTGGTTTATGGTCAGTCTATAATAGCTCCTTTCTGCTGCTTCTTCCTCCTCACACATTCTTCCTTCTCTGGAGTGGATCCTTTCATGGGCTGCAGACCTTCAGGAAAAACCTGCTCCAGTCTGGGCTCTCCATGGGCCACCATTCCTTCAAAGACTATCCGCCTGGTCTGGTGTGAGGTCCTCCACAGACTGCAGTATGGACATCTTTTCCAGCATTGTATTCTTCATGGGTTGCAGGGGGATCTAGTGCCTGGAGCACCTCTTCCGGCTCCTTTTCTGATCCTGGTGTTTGCACTCTTTTTTCTTAATCTTTTTATACCCCTCTCTCTGGTCAGTGTGTTTTGCACTTTCTTAAACATGCTTTCCCTGAGGCACCACCATCTTAGCTGAGGGTTTCAGCTGTGTGCTGTGGTTTGTCCACTGGAGCTGCCCCATGCCACTTCTCACAGAGGCTATCCTTGCAGCCTCCCCTTTACCAGTACCTCGACACCTTGAATAAGACAGTTGATTAAGACAGTATGGCAGTACTTTACTTCAGATTAAGATCTGTTAATTTTTTACTTTTGCATTACACTTGCTTTTAAGATTGAGAATTTATGAATTGTTACTGTTTTGTGATGGTGGCGTATATGAGTTGTTTGGGGCTTTTTTGCTTAACTTCTGAGTCATTCCTTAACTTAGGAGATGTATAGATTGGTTGTGCACACCAATTGACATGAAGGAAATCTTATTTATTCCGCAGAAAAAGTGTGGGTTTTGTTCTGTAACCATTTTGATAACAGGATATGTTTGCAGCCAGGCATCTGCGTAAGCAACAAGGTTTGTGGAGATATGGTTTGCAAGAAGACAAGTTCTTTCATAGGATTTGGTTCAGTCAGTCACTGGAGCAGACACTCGAAGTATAAGCATAGTATCTACCAAGCATAACAATCCTCTGATTATAAACAGCAAAACTATTTGGTGTAACTAAGAGTATTTGAAGCGTTTTACTGGATGGATATCCTAAATGAAGAAAAATTACGTGCTTAGAATCCAGTGCTCCTGATTACACAAAACATGATGTGGTTCATTCCTGTCTTACAGAATGTAAGAGCCTGACCCACTAGTGCTGCATGATATCTAGGGCCTTAAGGTTTTGTTACCATGATAATAATTTAACATTAAACATACTAGGCTAAAAGGTGATAATACGGAGGTTTTATTTGTTTGTTTTGTTTCTGTTGAGTTAGGTATATTTTGTCAGATAGTCATTAACTGTTAGAAATCTGTGTTGTTTTACATCTCTTGGATTGCTGTTTGGCAGTGTTATGTTTTGCTGTATTTGCTTGGAAGGCAAGGAGTTTCCTACGAAAGGCTTTGGATGTCTGCAGTCCTTTTCCCAACGAGGTCCCCTTGTGTGGAAGATTATGTGGAGAGATCAGCAGTGATGCAACTTTGTCTTTTTGCCATACATCTCTCTGGATGATTAGTTCTCTGGTTGTCTGGGTAATACTGTTAAACTATGTCTAAATAAGGAAAGAGGGAACTCTGCTGAAGATTTACTAATATGCTGCTTATTGAGGCTGGTTCAACATGACTTCCATTATTGTCAGCTGGTAATGTTTATTTGTCCCAAATTTACTGATACCTCAATGAAAAAGACACAATTACAAAAATTTTGGAATCTTTTCATGTCACCCATCTTGGGAAGTGCCACTGTGTGATCTCTCTCCAGTTAATTACAATGTTGAGTTTTAAAGCCTGCTTCATTCTTAACCAAACAAGCACTGTGAATTGTTTGTGGTTAGATACTTTGTAAGTGCAATTATCTCTAATTAACAGAATTCTGTTTCCTATAGGTTAGTAATGAAATTTCTGGTGTGTGTTTTGGAGGAAAGGATCAACACTTGCTTTTCCAGATTTAGGTTGTTTGGGAGATTGTGGACCCAGATACATGAAGCAGTAAGGCAGCTGGCAACATGCACTGTTTTTGTAAATTCATAACTGAGACTTGATTATAAAACTATTGACTTTCAATACTTAAATATTTATTTTAAAACCTTTTTTAACAAAAAAAAAATAGATAAACTATTTCTTAAAAGAACAAAAGAACCTGTTTTATGACTATTTTGGAGCTGTCCTGTACAGTTTTTAACATAAGATTACTTTGTTTTCTTTTTTTGAGATTTTTCTCTCTTTTTTTATTATGGAATGTACGGAGGAATTCCTATGACATGTTAAAATTCACTTCAGTTTAGCAGAAATTGGCCCCAGCTGTAAGTTTTCTTTATCCAGCGCCAGAGTGCCCGAACATAGAGTACTTCTTCCAAAAGCAGAGGTTGTGTGTGTTCCTGTCTGAAGTCTTGGGCTGAAACAATCTTGACTGTACAGAATAAATCCAAGATAGTTTTTCTTTATATTTTGCCTGTGGATTTACTCCTGCCTTTGTAAAATTATGGCAAAACACTTACTCGGTGCTATATTATATGCCATAGCTTAATCAGCTGAGGCAGACCATTTTAAAATATATGGTATCTTTCATAAGTGCCTCATACAGGTGCATGTTTCTCTTTTCAGCCTTTGTGTATACACATGATAATTACAGTTTTTTAGATTGGGATCATAAAGCCCAGAGAATAAGATTTCCTTTGAGATAGATACTCTTAGCTGCTGATAAGCTCCATTATCTGGTGGGTTTTTTTTTTTTTGTGTGTGTGTTTGGCTTTTTTTTTTTTTTCCTATAGGTAGGAAAGAGGCCCATGGCATAACCTTGATTGTTTCTTTTTTTCTTTTCCAAAGAATTACAGGTATATTCTGTTCATAACCATGAATAGATATTATTTATTTGTTACTAGAAGCAATGTTGAAAAAGGTAAATGAAGTCCTGTCCCCCAAAAAGCACAACTTTTGAAAATATAACTTATCTTCAGGCTTGCCTTTTCAGCAACATGATAAATGTGTTGCTTTATAGCATAGTGAAGGCGACAGGCCAAGTTATTTCTGTGAGAAGAGACTGGGAATGTAGAAGCAGAATGCCTGAAAAAAAGAGTAAAACCATCTATTGACAGACCAGCTTTAGGAAGCAAGCATCATGAAACCCCTCTTCCTCTCCCCCTCCTCCTAGAAGTTCATATTTCAGTTTGCTCCCAAAAGCTCACAAGGCTGTGCCAGACAAACGCACAGAGGCTGCAGCAGTCCCACAGAGGCCACTCAGAGGAGGGACAGAAACCGAACAATCAAGCCCAGTCCTTGCCCCTCTCAGCCTGCCAGGCTGCACAGGTCCACAGGGTGACTCTCGCCTGGCCCTTGACTCCATTTCACTGCCTCCTTTCCTTTCCCTCCCCTCCATCCCAACTCTCTGGAGTCAACCGTGAGGCCATCCAGTCATACGTTGTCCATCAGATGTGTTTACTTTTTCCGTGACAGCCGACACATCTGGAGCACATATTCAGGTTATTCCAGTGCCACTAGACACATTCCACAAGATCATTTCAGCGGTTGTTATGGCGATCTTCTTCCCTCCAGTGATTTTCAAGTTGCATGACAGAAATAGCTTGAGCTAACCAGGGGGACAAAAGTCAACGGGATCAGGAGGGGCTTCTTTCACAGAATGAACTAATTAGTGACCCTGCTTTCTTCACAGGGCAATGAGCATATGGTTTAATAAAGTGAGTCTGTGACAGTTTTTGGTTGGTTCCCCCCCCCCCCCCCCCCGTCTGCAGGCAGAGCTGTCACTGGCTGAAAACTTTCCTGTTTTTACTGGTGGGACCATAGTCTGCTGTCTTTCAACAGAGTTTACTTCACAAGTAGAAAATGTTTGCTCCTGAGAGTTTAACTTCAGAACTTTTCCTTGGCTGCAGGCTGCTTAAGTGTAGCAGGTCCTTGAGCTTAAAGAAACAGTACTCATTTCACACAAGGTCTGCCAGTGGCTGTGTGGGGTTTCATACAGGGTTAGGAATTTCCATTTTGTGCTCTGTGCGTGTCTGTAAATATGCTTCTTAGTGTTTGCATGGATTTGGAAAAATGTAGAAGCTTATTAGTGAAGTCATAGCTTTAAGGGTTTTCTTATTTGATATTGTTGGTGCAGTACATGAACTTTCCAAAGTCATCCCTGTTTTTTACACTTCTCTGTTAGTTGTGAATTCTGCAAAATCTTACATTTCAGCTTTCTTAGAAGGTTTCTTACATTTTTATACTTGTTACAGTTTCTATTTTGTTTACATTAGCAGTTTTACTGTGGATTAAAGCAGAGCACTGGATGCTATTTTTAAATTATACGTTAGTAAAAATTCCAAGTTTACTTTGATCTAATTTTTCAAATAAGACACGAACTGCACTTCTTTGTGTGTATTTACAGAATATTGTTGCCATAGCTCAACTCCATTATGATTAAATTTGTGCCATATTTTACACTTGATTAGTAAGCACTGTTACACTAAAGAGAATACGTGGATTACAATAAATTATCTAAGTTTATGATGGGAGTTATATATACTTGGTATTGTTAAACCTTTGTAGCAGTAGCAGTATCAACAAACAGCAGTGCTCATGACAGTGGGACTTTCTTCTCATAAAGCACCACTTCCCATCATTAGCATGTTGGCAGTCCAGTCTATTTCTAAATCTTGTGTTGGTGTTGGATTAATTTATGAGTTCTGAGCATGACTACATGCAAAAAGAGTGCGAGCATTTATAATTGCAAGCAGTATGTTGAAATCCCATGGTGCTATATTCAAAGTGAAAATTAGAGAGATAAAGGTTTTTGTTTAATTATTTGGAGACTGTCTGATTGCTTTTAAATTAGGGAAATGTGACAGACAGTGACATGCAGAAGGAAGTAGAAGAAAATTGAACAGAACCTTGACTATAAAGCAAATGATTTTCTGCTTTCTTCATTAGCACCAGGGATGGCTTTCCCCCATCTTACACATTCCATTTGCATGGTTACTGTTGAGATTGGTCACCAGGACTGCTTGAAATACCTGCCCTCAGGAGGGCTCTAAGGGACACAGAAAGGTCACATAATTAGACCTGATTTTAATTCGTAGAGACCTGTTTTTCACTGTCTCTTTATGTTTCTGCTAGTTACATGTTATTAACTGGAGTGAATTTTAGCACCTAAATTAGATACTTAAGTATGTAATATGCAGAGGCAGAACTCAAGTTACAATACTGAGGATAGTTATACAGTTATGTTTCCCTCACCAGATGTAACTTTGCGGTAATTAAATCTAATGAAACTTAAGTATTGTAGTCAGTGTTTTGGTAGCTATTTCCAAGTCCTATTGGAAATATCAGTTAAATCATGGTAGTTAATGCCAGTTATCTGTGAAATTTAATAAACAGAAATAAGGTACTATACAAACCCTTATTTTTAAAAAAGCTAGATCAAACAATTATATTACCATCAAGCCCTTTCTATTTTCATTCCTTTCAGGGATATTTTGTTATAATTGTCATCACTGGAAGTTGGGTTTTTTTTTTACTTTTCTCCAAGTAGTATAATCTTTTTCTTTCTATTCAGACTTCAGCTTTCCCTCTGTATTTCTTTGGAACATAACTTTTAATGTTGGGCTGTTCAGCTTTGAACCTCTGTGGAACCTAGTGAGGAGAGGATGCTTATTTGGAAACAGTTCTCCCTTCCTTTAGAATATCTGGGAAAACGGGTTCTCTTGTAATTTGCCCATGTGTAAATGTGGGTAGTCCTCTGCAGTTAGTTCACTAGAAGAAACTACATAAAAGTCTGCCTTTGAACCACAGTACACGGGATTTGTACTGTGAGGCTGGAACTTCAGACTGCTTTTGTGCTAGCAAGAGATTACCATCAGCAGGATTGAACCCTGGTCTTGGATTTCATTCTTATGTCAAGCAGCAGTTTTATTAAGACAACAGAAAACAGCAAGCAGCTTAATAGCATCAAGCAGATACTGTAATTGTGTTGTACAGATGGCTTGCATGTAACATCTAAATAAATAGTGGGTTCAGAATGGTAGTGATAAAGCCAACTAAGATGGTTTTCCCAGTTGTGAAATGTTTGTGTAAAGAATGACCTGTTTTGTTTTTGTTCAAGTCTGACAGCTGAAGATGCTTTTAAAACCTTCTAGTCACTTAGAGTGGAGCTATACAACTTTGGTTTGGTAGCTTTAAAAGGCAGATCATATCCATCACTGAAATAGCAAGTCTCAGGGTTATGAGAGAAGATTGGGGATAGAAGATGAGAGCTGCTCAGTCCAGTTTACATTTGTCACTAGTGACTAGCTTTTAAAAAATGTATTAGCTGTGCATGGTGGTAAGTAAGTTCCAGCTGCAGGGGATTACTGCTCTGAGTGGGTCGGGGAGCTTGGAATGCATTCAGTTCCATCAGGGGATTTGTGACCCTCGTCATTAGCCTTAACGTTACTAAAGCACTGAAGATTAAGAACAGAGCAGTGTCACCTGCTCAGAACTTCAGAAAACTCCCCTAAATCATTATAAACAAAGCAAAATTTATTAAAAAATCTGAAGCAAATAAAAGCAACAACCGAAAAAACCCACCCAAATTAAAAAAAAAAAAAAAAAACCAAAACCCAAACACAACAAAAAAACAACAGATAGTGTTATCATCCTCTAGGGAAGGGAGTATAGAACATTAAGTTGTGAAGGAAGAATCCCTCATGTAAATTTTCTAATAGCGAGTGAAAGACTATGCATGTTCTATGTAGGAAATAAAGGAAAATATCTAGATTTTGGCAAAATACAAGGTCTCAGTTGATTAATTATTCTCCTGAATTATTTAATGTGTCATAATACTAATTTACACCACAAACACCTCCGCAAATACCTTCCTGTTAGTGAACATTTTTGTGGGAGTTTCAAAATCAAGATGTGCTGCAATTTAAAGGAAATATTTCCAAGGGCTTTAGTCTCACAGGTTAGGAGTGAGGAGTTTTACTGTGTTTTTTCAGGATTTTTTTTTCCAACCCTTCAAGAATAAGGCAAGTGAACACCACAGAGCTTTACTTTTTAGGGGATTTTGAAATTCAGCTTACATGCCAGCAAGCAGTTTAGTGGCAGGAAGTCTTTCCTAGTAGTGCAGTCATGAACTGGTAAACTAGAAGCATCTGTAAAAATTTAGAGGGAGTATCAGCTTTCTCAAAGCTCCAGCCCAAGACTAATGAGGTGCAAATGATAGTGCTGCATAACCCTTCTCCACCCCAATTGTGGAATGAGATATTGCGACAGAAAGAAGTAAAGAAATGAGACAAAGATTTCAAAACTTACAGTGCCCTGAAACAAATACTGGGTTTTCAGAGGACTTTCAGATGGTTAAGGTGGGCCAACCTGCATATTTTGCTAGCAAGAAATTCATACCTCCTTCCTCAACCGCAGACATATTTCCGTGGCACTGAATACTGACAGATGGAGATTGTGGAGGAGTAATTAATTTTTTTCTTGCATGTGTGTGAAATTTTACCTGTTGATGTACCATCTTAATAACAGTTGCTCTACTAAGAAATAAACTTCTGCTAATTTGCATCTTTGATAGATCCTCTTCTCCACTTGCACTGCAGAAAAAGAGGAAGGGGATAGAAATGCAATTTGTTTGAAGGATCACATCTGGGGTGTGATCTGCTGTATCTTGACACCAGATGGCAGGTTTAGGCTGACAACTAAAACCCAGTTTAGTTTGGTCAGATGGCATCTTAATCTTTTACTTTCTCTGACCATATACAAGAGGAACTTCTTCAACATTATAGCAGTTATTTGGGCTCTGATTAAGAAGTCATCCTCCATTTAATACTCTCTCTTAGTTTATTAATTTTCTGTGCTTCTCACCTCTTCAGTGTTTATAGGAAAGATTGCTTCTCCTTGGCAACACCTAAAACGTTATTGTGCGGCTCATACCTTCTTCCAAGTATGCGTTGTGGGGGCAGAGGTGTGGTGCCTTAAAGTGGCTGATTCTTGTCATAACAGGCATGGCATTAGCCCTGCTGAGTAGTGACTAGAAGTGACAGCATTGCGTTTGAGGTGCCTGGAGGGCACTCAGTCATCACTCCTACACAGCAATATGCCTTTGAAAGCTCTATATACAGTTGCTTGCCAGTGTGGAGCGTGCTCAGTAAAAGCTAGGGAGACAGAGTTTTGATTCTTGTGCTTTTATTCACCAGATTTCCAGAAGAAACTCCTAGAAAATCAAGGGCAGATCAGAGCTGTACACTGCTCACTGTTTGTTCTGCTTTCTTCCTTAAGTCTGTGTGCACATAAGTAGGCTTTCCCTCTATCCCTCCCCTCCCCACACCCCATCCCGCATAGCTCCTTAAGTTGGACGCTTAAGTGCATATCTTTCAACTTCAGGCCACCCAGGTCCTAAAATCTTCATCCAGCTTCTCACTTCTCTCCCTACCTCCCGCATATATATTTCCACATACCCTGTAAAAGAGGGTGCTTTTGAAGTTCTTTTAGTTCTGCTTTGTCTTTCTTTGTCAAAGAACTGCAGTAAAGCATATAAAGCTGAAAAGAGAAATTTGACTATTAAGGTGTTACAGAATCAGTGTGTTCTTGCTTAGTAAGTTTATTACTGAATAGTATGAGCTTCTAAAATGCTTTACCTGAAATGAAGTACATGGAGTTCTTATTCCTGCTAGTTCAGTAAAAACAGAATACCAGAGACCGGTATAAAATACGGTGGGACACCATATTTTATCTGGAAGTTACATGTCACAGTATTAAATTTTTTATCAAGCATGAGATTTTTATTACATATTTTTTAACCTTTATTTATGTAATATGTCTCAGTGACATCAGTCAGCCTTTAAACTAGCCTCGGCACTTTCTTGTAAAGTTCTTAATGGACTGCTTTTTTAAGGATTTAAAGTTAATTAATTTTAGAAGGCCACTACTGCATATATGGGTTATGGGTATGCTACTACAAGTTTGCCAGTATTTGATGTTATATTTACATGAGTGTGTTGTTGATGATTTATTTACAGATGTAGCAATGGAAAACAGAGGAAGGGAGAAAGAAAAATACCTGTCTTCTAGAACTAAGAGAAAATACTCACCTTTTACCTTTTACAGATGTTTTTTGACAATACTAATTAAACTGTGAGATGGGGGGCAGCTGGACAGGACTGATTGTGAGATGGGACTGATTGTGAGACTTTTGCATTTGTGAAAAACATGTGTCTCTCTCACTATGAGTTCCAAGCGGAGTGCTTCAGTACAGATTCCTAAGCTGACTTTGGCAGTGTTAAACATACTTTTTTGGTAGAAGAAAAATGTTTAATGTTTACTTTAGTGTTGGAAACAGTGGACATGTTCTTCACTAGTAAGCATAATTTTTTTATGTTTCCTCCATTTTTTTTCTCTCCTTCTTGAAATGGTATTTGATGTAAAAGGGAGAGACCTCTGTCATTTCTATTTATATATGCCAATAGGAGCCTTAATTGCTATCAGAGATTCTCCTGCGCATTTTTGTGATGAGAGATTCATGAATTGAGGCTGAGTGATTCTGATGTTCTGTGGATTCTTGATGAGTCCTTCAGGGTTTTGGAAGGCCTGTAGCAGGCATACAAACACCTTATTAATGGTGATGCAGTCTTTTCATATATTCAAGCAAACAAACAAATCTAATGGCTGAAATGTGGGAAGTTTTGAGACACGATGATCTCTGCAAAACAAGTTACTTGTGCATGTGAAAACTGAGTTCTGACAGAAAAGAATGCTATCAAGAGTAGAGAAAATTCATTTTAGGAGCAGTGCAGATGAAGTGGTTGGTGGTTTAGAAATTTCTAGCATGAACGAGGAGCTTTTTTAAGCCAAAGAGGCTAAGCATTTTTTTTATTTTATTTTTTTAATATGATGGGCCTCATCTGCAAAATTATAGTGTGTTATAAATTGTCTCAGTGTGATGATCAGATGAAGCAACAGCTGAAAAATTCAGATTTAAATCTGGGTTCTAGCTCAGGTTTGGTTGGTCCTTACTGTGAGTTTCATTCAGGGCTCTTTCAGTGCTGAGCAATGAACAGATACAAGTTACTTTTTTGATAAGTACTAATGTGTGCATTTTAGAGAGAAAATTAGTGAGAACACTTCTACCTGAGGAAAATTTCTTGTGTAATTTATCAGAAAATCTGATCAGACCATCTCTAAACATACCAGGATACATCCTGTCCAGTGATGTTATTGAGTACTAAGGGGTGGTTCAAGATTGGGCATTGAGTTTGTCTAAGCTTAAAGGCTTATGTAAACAGACACTGGTGGAAACAGGCAAGGGCACATCATGCAGGATGCTGCAGGATGTTGGGGAGTCACAGTGGTGGTGAAATGTTTTTGTTCAAAGTTTTGATAGTTTTGATGATCTTTTGGTATTAAGTTCATCCTACCTATGTAGTAGCATAAAATGAGAAACTTTAGCTTGCATAAAAAATATGAAACAGTACAACAAAGTAATTTGAGAAATTTAAGAACTATGTACAACTTTGAAGAGTTAATTCGACTTTCAGTAATTGCTGAGCAAAATGATTTTTGGTTGGTTTTCTCAAATGACATCCAGTTGCAATAGTATCTTTTAAAATGTATATTTTAGGCATATTTATATTGTATCTATTTCTTTTCTTCAACTCTGATACCCTCTTATGCTTTCATGGCTTCTCTTTTGACTCCTTGCTTCAAGACAGGCAAATAGGAAGACTTATGGTTTATTCTGGAAATAAAACCGGTGCTGCTGCATGAATTGTAGAGTGTCTAAGGAGGTGCTACTCTGCATTTCAGAAGGTTGCATATACTGTCTTTGAAAGCTAAACATGTGTCTGTGCATATGTTTATGCTCTGCTGAGCTCAGAATCCACTCACTGCCTCTGCCTTTATACTCTAAAGCAAATTAAATAATGTAAAGCAGAAAAATGTGTTCTTAGAGAATCTAGAAAAGGGTTAATCAAAATCGACATCTGCTAAAAGGAATCCTTAACTGAGTGCCTAACCATTGTTTGAACATACAGTACAAATGTGTTCTGCCTAAGTTAGCCAGAACAATGTCTCCAGCTAGTGATTAGGCTCAACTCCAACTTTCACCTCAGGCAAAATTTATGCAGTTATACTACTGTTTGTCAGGTAATTAAAGGAAAAAGAAGTCTCAACCTTTTTTTTTTTTTTTTTTTTAATTACGTGTAAATAAGTAAGTGAATGTTCCAATTGAGCAAGGAAAAAAGTTGACAAAGGCTTAAGAAGCAGGCAAACATTTGAGGCTAAGATTTGCATATGAATTCATGGATGCTAAATCATGTCTGTCCCTCAGGCACATCTGTGTAGCTCTGTTGAAGATGTGGTGAATCTCCTATAAGTCATGGTGCCATTAAAGGAAGTGGGATCACTGGAGCACAAAGCAGATGGAGAAGTACTAGGACAGGAATCAGAACCTATTGTATATCAGCTGCTGCATGGGAGGTTGACGGAGAACTTGTACCTCAAAGTGGCTTAGGACCAGTTCTTTTCTGTCCTGACTTTATCTGTGGGAGAAGGATTTGTTTCACAGGGTCTGTCTGATCGGGTTATGCTTTTCTTGTAGCTAGGGAGTGTGCAGCAGAGCTACAACCATTAATATATCTTGAACTCTCCTGTTACATGCTTAATGTCAGATCAAATCATCATTTGTTACATATTGAGTATTGCTTACCTGGGCTAGGATTTAGAAAATTGAAAGTATATTATATACGTTATGATTTTTGAGGATGTTACTGTTTACAAATACAATTTGCAAATGCGGAATGACTAGCAGTTCACTGGACCCCAAATATAACCTGATAATTATCAGAATATGAGCTGCCAGTTACCTGTATGTATCATGTACACTGGGCTCTGTAGGGAGCTTAAGTATTATAATGTGGTTAGTTTGACTAATATAGATAGAAACAAGTTGTACCATAAATAATTTTTTGAAAGAGGTGGAGGGTGAAAAAAGTGAGAAGGATTGCCTGGACTTAAATTTAGTTTTATGACCATCAGCCATGAATGGTTAGATTTATTTTATTTACTCCAGTTTAGCTAGAGTTTAGATTCTATTTAGAAGATATTTCGAAAATATTTTGAGGCTATACGTAGTCTTTTTTTTGCTCCATATTATTACCAGAGCATTCCAGAAGCAGTCTAGGTGTGTCACAAATTGTTTTGAAGCAATGCAATAGAAGTTTTGGAAACCACTGAGCTACCTGCCTCTATTCCTCTTGCACCCTTTGAAACGAAGTATAATATACAGACATTACCTGCAGTGTTATTTTTTTTCCCTTTAATTTCTGAGACCTAGATTTACTACTCCTTTACTTGTCCATTAGCTCAGCAATGACATAGGATGTAATGATGCCTTTCAGTCAACTTGTTTTCTGTGGTTTACATTCTCCCAGCTTCTCAGTGTTTGGCTTGTATCTGCAACACCCTGGACTTCTTACAAGCCTTTCATATAAATGGTGGAAAATGTAGGACTGCTCAGCTGCTCACAGAAGTTACCTGGATGTACTGATAAGAATTAGATAGATTAGATTAGGTAGATTAGAGTAACATGTTTAATCTAATATGCATTATGCATATTTCTCTGTAGGCTGTGGGTCCTGTGTTAATCCTTTAATATCCCCATCATGGATTTAAGAGGCCTGCTTCTTTTTATTGTACTAACAAGATATTTATAGGTGGGGAGCTGTGAATCCCAGTCCACAGTTAACTGAACTTTTGCCTCTGGAGACATAACTTTGAAACCTCTGAAGTCAAAATGAAAACAGGCTTACAGTTACTATCCAAATCTTTCTTTCTGCCATCCTACAAAACAAGCTGGCCATCCAATTCTGTAATCTCTATTCATGAAAAGTCTAGAAACAAGACCAGGTTTGATGAGCCTTTGGAGATATTACTGTAGCTGACTGTCAGGTACTTTTGATAGAATAATTACTGTGATTCTGGTCCTTTCCCTAACGTGGAACAAAAGTTGAGTAATAGTGTTCCATTCATGGAGACCCTGTGCGATAATATTTGTGTGTAAATAAGTTGTGATGTGTATTTTTAATTTTCTCTCTGATGTTTATGTACATTCAGACTGTGGTTGAATGTAAATACCCTGCTATGGAGGGCTGTACAGCGTTCTCTGATTCATCAGTATGTGTAACCCGTCCATCTATGACATGCCTGCATCTGTAGAGGCCAGTACATCTCATACCTTGTTTATTTTCAATCCATGTGGCTGAGTGAAGTTTATTTTCAGTAGTGGTGTTCTTGCAACTAAATCAGTTTTATTTGATTATTTTAGATGCTATCTTACTTCTTCTTCAGAATTTCTGTTTATTTTGTCTGAGGTGTCCCATCTCTAGGATTGCCCTTCTTGTGATAATCACTTCTCTGCACTGAAAGGTCTCATCTGTTATTTGATTACCCTATCCTGTACCCCTCACTTGCAGAGGAATGAAGGCACACAGTGTGAAAGGATTATGGGAGTCACCTCAACCAAGAACTTCTGAGAAAAATAATTAGTTGTCCGTATCCTCTGGAAAGTCTGGAGGAATTATGGGGGGCTTTGGCCTCAGGTCTGGACAAGGCAAGAAGGAATCTCAAAAAAAAAATCAATTTGTATCATACAGAATATCCAGTGGGTGGTCCTGGAAATCCAGCATTAGAAATAATGAAGATGAATTTTTTATGCTTAGTCAAGGGTTCCTGATGTACCTTACGTTCTTCTAGAGTGTGTCATTCAGTTGTCAAAAAATAGGAGCTTCTCATTCATATCCAAGCTCACTTTGTCAGCTTTCTCTTGTTTCACAAGATTATACACAGTATGATTCCCTTCAAAAGAGGCAACGTAGCCATTAGCACTGCTCATCAGAATGAATTTTCATGAAAATACAAAATTGACCCTCTGAACTGACTTTTGCAAAATAATGCTGGAAAAAAATGTTTAATGCCGTATCCTATTTTCTCTTTTCTTTCTTGTCATCTCTTTTGGACTGTGCTGTCAGATATTCATCAGATGTTTATAAACAGCCTATAGGAGTGTGATGCAATACCTCACCAGTTTTCAACACTGTCTTGCTGCAGACCCCCTACTTGATGGGTCTCAGAGACACATCAAATAAAGATTCCAAAATGAATTATTAGGAGAATGAAGTGACCACCTAAAACTGTTTTATACTGGAGGAAAATTGTTTTACAGAAGTTATTTTTGAGAGCCAGGGAAAAAATAGGGTAATCATCAGTCCTGGATTTAAGAGGGCAGAACTCCAGAATTGAAGTTCATGCTGATGACACTTGTTGCTCTAGCAAGATTTTTACTTTAACCTGCAAGGTTCTTTTTGCTATGCCTTTTCTTTGTGGTAGGCCACTGCCACTTCTAATACCACTTTCTGTTGGACCTTTTCATGAAGAACGTGAAAAAACCAAGTTGTCATTATGCCGTATCTATAATACTAGCTCATAAAACAGAAGATGGTACATACTGAAAACTGCACAGGAGTTCTATCTTGCCAAAAATTTTACTGTTGATTAGCTCTGACAAAGCTAACAAGGTGACTCAGATTACCTCTATTTTCTTGGAATGGAATGTGGCCATATTTGGCTGTAGGACATCCTGCACTTATATGCAACCTAATATAACACTTCACATTCATTTAATGCAGATGTCATTTGAACACTTTATGCTCCTGAATGCCCTGTTTGATCAACATGTTGGTGACTATCATGCAACATGATGACTCCCTCTGTAAGTAGAAAGCAAAAGTTAGGCAATAATTGGCAAAGTTTGCTTTTCCCTTCATTGTTGCTTTCCAGATTTGAAAAGTTTGGTCTCCACTAGGCTTGTTTTTCACTAGAGATCTCAGAACCAAAGGCTTAATTTACATTTTAGTGTCTTGAGAGGTAATGTTTTATATTAACAAGGTGATGTGAGATCCACCCCTTTCAATGGGAAAGCAGAAGATCTATGAAATGGATGTCTCCAAAACCATCCATGTACCTCTTATCTGTCTGGGGCCTGTAACTAATTGCCGAATGGATTTATGTGTTTCAAGGTGCAATAGATCACAAATGAGAAAAGGATGATACCCTGTGTGCTGCTTTCCAGGACAGATAGCCTGAGGTCTACTTTTTCTCTTCAGATGTCAACAAGAAATGCTAGTGCTTCTGCTCCAGTATTCTTGTATTCCTGATGTTGTGGGGAAAGATACTTAAGCACAGCTTCCCCGATTCATCTTCTACTACAGCCCTCCCCAAGGTTAGGCAAGAAATAACATGATTGATCCTTCTGGCTCCAGCTTGGCTGGGGCAGTTCTGACTCCAGCACCCTGCCTTTGTTCTTACTCTGTTTTGCAGTGAACCCTCACAGCTTTAACACCCAAACCTCACATTCTTCCACATCATACTATGAACACTGGCTTCCAGGCATTAAATCTCACTTTGCTCATCCTCAGCCAGTTATATTTTCAGCAACAGCAGAAAGAACAGCAAGAACAGCAGAAGCAGCTGCATGAACTATGTTTTTCACAGGAACTACTGTGAAGATGGTACCTCCCTCATGACTTTGTTACCCATATGATTGTGGACTGTCTTTTAATACTAAAAGGTTTTGACCTAATACCATCTTCGGTGCATCTTCAGCCATCTCGAGTGTGCATCCACATGTGGTAGGCAATTGTTTGTTTTTTAAATACCACAGTTCTTTGACTGAATAGGATCTGTCTTTTAGTGAAGTGCCTGTTTGCTGACATCTTACTGGGATCTGACATCTTACTGGGTAGCTTTTAATGAAAACTGCTCTTCTGGTGGCTTATAACTATGACTAAAATAATGGGAGATCAAGGCCCTAATATTTGTCTACATCCTGCCTTTTACTTTCCCTCTTTGATTTCAGATATCTGTATATTACTATGTTTTCCCCCTTAGGTCAATCACTGTTGTTTGCTTCAGTGTTGTCTATATCCATTCCTGAAATTTAAAGAAATGCTATCTGAACCTTCAACAGCACTTTTACCACTCATTTTGCCATTACAGAAGCATCATGACATGATTTTCTTGGGAGTTGCATTTTTTTATTCAACTATATGTTTCTCTCATGTTTGGTGGCAAACGCTGTGTACAGGCAGGTCTTTTAAAGAGGAAGGTTAATCAGGTGTAACTGGGTTTTTTTAAGAGGTATGGTTATGCTGTCAGGACAGGTACGCTGAATAGTTCTGCTTCGTTATATTTGGTCTCATGTAAGGGCAGGATGTCACATGGCCAGCAGTGGCCAACCGTGTTTCCTTCTAAGAGAGTAGATGTAACCTGAGATGACTTGCAACTTTATCAGTAGTAAGGCTCAGCATGGCCTTTCTGAAGACAAAAAAATGTTGTCTTAGCAGTACTTACTAAAATTGTTCCTTCCCCCACACCTTGATTGCTGCTATGATGAGGCAATATATGCCCTCTGTTACTCCAACGTTTCTGAGCTTGTCAGCTTCATAAATTCCAGGAGTCTTTCTGATAGTCCAAGGGAGAAGTGGTAAGTGGTAAGAAGATGAGCTCTGACTGCGGAGGCAGATGGCATCTCAAAGAATACCCAAATTCAAGTTGCTTTCTTCTCCTCTGAGAGAATCCCTTAGTGTAGGTCTTCATAGTGTAATGAAAAACCAAGAACAAGTACCATGAATTTGTAATGGATTTTGTGTATATAATGCATTTATTTTTCTTTACTGCTGAAATTGGCTACCTTTAGTATTTACGCATAATACATCATTCTGAAAGGTGTTTTGGATGTGCAAGCAGCACAGTTTTAACGTTCTTACTGAAGTCAATGTACTGAAATCAATGGGAGCTAGTTACTGAAGTCAGTGAAAACAGAATTTAATGAATAATTTGTTTCCAAACTGTTGACGCTTTTCTTTGCCTTTCAAGATAATTATATGTTTCTGTAATTGTATTTGCATCATATATGTTACATAAATATGAGAGGGAACGCACATACAGCTGACACGTGATGAATTTTGGTTTCCTTTGAGACTTGGCTGCATGCTGAATACCATTATCCCTCTGAATGCCTTAGGACTTAAAGTTAATATGCAGTGAGAAGGCACTTGTAAGTCCCTGTGGACCTATGTGGTTTACATTGTTAATTCACTGTAGGAGTACAAATTATACAATACTGAGTGACTCCCAACTTTCTTCTGGGTGTGGTGCTTGACAGATTGTTAAATTTCGTATTGGAAATCTTTTAGTAGGCTTCTTTCTACAATGGTCTTTACAAGTTGCCTTGTTTGTCATTTAACTGAACTGTTGTCATCATCCCTGCCTGGGATTTTCTTTATTCTCGGTGGGAAACAGAGAGCGACAAATGGAAGACAAAGGATGTGAATGTTTTACTGATGCAGTTTCTTAGATGAGTCATGCATGTTGATACTTACATTAAATGATGAGAAAACTTAAGTTGCCTGCTGTATCAGAGGAGGAGATTGGAATTCCATGACAACTTGTAAATCTTTTTTTTCTTAAAAAGTTTTCTTCTTTTTTTGTTGGGACAGTATGATGAATAAAATGTGTGGTCCCTACCCTTCTATAGGAGGAATGAAGGAATTAAAGGTAGTCCATGAAACAAGAAATGAAGAGTAGAAACAAGCAGGACCAGAAAGTACAGTGTGCAGTCCATTGATCCATGTCACCACACACTGTTGTTCCTAGTGTATGCTGCATAATCAGAAGGGATGAGACAAACCAAATCCTTTATTCCACGAAGGTTACAGTGTCCCAGATGCAATGCCAAGTGTAATTTTTGAGTACAGGCTGCTGCGCCAAGGAGTCGCAGCCAGGCGTTATGCAGAAGTCACCTTAAAAGTATGCCAGAAGTCCAGGAAAGAATGATGATGTATTTTTCATTTTTTCTTGCTTTTCTTGAAAAAAAAAAAAAAAAAAGTATGTATGTGTGTATGTGTGTGTCTAAGAGGGAGTGAACTGAGCACTGCATAATTTCAATGTCCTTATGTAAAGATGTTTAAAATAGCAAATACTTGGCTTATCTGTAGCATCTTTATTATCAGGTAAATAAGCCTTGCAACATGCCTGTGTGTAGTTTCATGTTATTACTTGCATTTTATATGTGTATAAAAAGAAGCAAAAAATGAAATTACTTACCTAATATCCCATGACTCATCATTTGACATCGAGGAATAAACGTGCATTTTCATACCCAGTTGCTTTTCCTAACCACTGGACATGCATCCTCCCTACTAACTTTTACATGTCAAACTACAGTTAAAAAGTGTATGGGTATAGATTTATCTTGAAAAGGTATATTTTATGTCTATTAACAACCTGTTACATCCGGTGCTGCTTCTTCTTACTCAAAAGATATCCTGTAAAAAAACAGTTTCTATTTGTGCACATGGCATATCACAAATAGAAGTAATTTCTGGAGTGAAATATAGAAAACATATCAACAGCATAAGGTAGCAGATTCCATACAGTATGACACTGGAGACTTGATTGCAAAAGTGATCAGTATCTGACTGTCTAGATGAAACTGCAGTGTAAATTCAACAAGTACTAGGTTTATAAAAACTGCTATTTTGCTTGGAATGCAGGAGTTAATACCCATGTTTCATGAAGAAATGTCAGCTAAAGGGATGTGTGATTCATTAAAAGTACTCAGTTCTTATCTCAAATTTGCTTGGATCAAAAGGCACCTTGGAAACGAAAAAGTGTGGTATGAGTGGTGAGTGAAGACTCAGAACATGCGTGTGTTCCTTTGATGCTGCTGTAATAATTTCCAAGTTATTTAATATTCCGTATCTGTTGTTTCCTTCTATTTTGAGTACTTTTTATTTTTCATTTCTATCATACAAAGCCATTTCCTTCAAGATCAGGGAGAGAAGGAAGAATGTATATTGTATACATGATGACTGCTCTGTGTTATGACATTCATCTTCAGTCACAAGGTTGGAGGAGATAGTACCACACATTGGGTACTTCTTACTTAAGAAGATGAATTGTATAACACCACTCAGCCATGATGAGGACTCTGTTGGTGTATTACTGTCTCTCTGTTAACATTTAGTTGCTATTTTAGGCTTTGTTCTGAGTTACTAGCAAATGAGCACACAGGAAACCAGGCAAACCAACCAGATTTAATTCATTTTGCCCCATTTTTCTTCTTTTAATCAATGTCTTCATTTGTCATTGGATACTATTGTTTATTCTGTTCACACTAGAAATGAGGCACAGTCTGAACTTCATCACAATTTCAGAATAATGCAGGTTCAAAATGAGTATTTCTGTCTCTAAACTGTCAAAATCCTTTCTGTAGTGTATGCAGGCAGGAGAGCAGTATTGTTCCCTTTTAGTTCCAAGAGAATGCTCTGCATCATCTGGAATTTCTTGGCCTTTGCTAGATGAGTTTACTGTGAGAATCCCCAAATTGTTTCTAAACTGTATTTCCAAGATAGATGTATGATTGATTGCTTCCATGCCAGAATGGATGGTACTACCTGATTTTAAGGAGCTGTAGGAATTTTGTAATCTCTCTCTCAAACTGTGTAGCCTGTGGCTGCTGTGATCAGCTGAAATGCACTGAAGGGTCGTACTTCTAGGGGATGCACTGACTGTCCCAGGGTCGTACTTCTAGGCATTGATCACAGGATCTTGGAACAAATTTGGGCTTGAGGTATAATGACTTCTATAGTTGGGAAAAAATAACAATAAAAAAAAAGATAAAATCCAAAACAAAACAAGTAATATTGGCCTTCTGGTAATCCATCCTCTCCTTTCCTCAGTCCCATCTGTTACCAGTATGCCTGCTGTCCTCAGTGTTTCCTCATTACAAAGGTTAATCTTTGTGCTTAGTACCTGGGTCTAATCCACTTGTATGTGTCTATTGAAACGTTCCTGGAAAATTTCCCAGCTGGTTGCATCCCTGTGGGAGAACTGAGTGAAGAAAATGAACTGCTTAGTGTATCAGTAACATGCCTGCAAAGTGGACCAGTTAAACTATGTAAAGTTAAACCATAGAACCTAAATTTCCATTTGCATGAAGTGGCAAAGTCTTAGAGTAACTGGATTACAGTTGTGTGTATTTGTTTTGGTGGAATCTGGTGATGGTAAAAATTATATACATCTAAACTATCTGAACTTCTGATACGAAAATGGTGTTCTTAAAGCAGCACAATAATTTTAAAAATTTCTTTTATTTTAAAATATTACTAGAACTGTTCACCCATGGTTGCTAGTCTTTGTGCACACAGTTAGCGTGCACTAAGAAAAATTAGGTAAATTCTTCACACTATTTCACATTACAGCTAAAAATAACAGAATGTGTGAGGACCCGATGAAATACAAAATACAAATATTGGAAATAAACATAGTATCTGAAGTCCTGGAAATGCTAAATTTGTTGTTCACCAGAACTTTAGCACACCATATCTGCAGGAATGTATGTCTTTAGAAGTATTTTGGGAAGCCTTATGCTATTCTGGAATTTGTACAAAATTTTTAGTTGTGCACATGATAACGGAAGATCTGTATAACCCAGACACTGTGAATGAAACATATTTGACAGTCTTTCCAAAAGCAGCAGCAACTGGTAGATCTGCAGTAAACCATCCAAAACAAACTGTCACTAAAACCAGCAGTAGGCCACCGCATAACAACCACAAGAATTAATTTAACAATAGCAGTGGTTACGGCCTTGTACATTCGGCATTGCACATCCCTGTACCTCTGTGTTTAAATTAACCTGACCTCCACAAATTTTAATAATTCCATCTAGGTATTTAAGTTGGTACGAAGATCTCTCATCTAGATTTCTCACTTTTATTGCCCTAGTTATTGTAGTTGGCAAATGGTATTACCCACATATACTGCAAAAATACTGAAAACATGCCTGTAGGTAAGAAACTTCAATAGCTCTCCAGTCTGGGAAAGGTTAATATCAAGCATTAATTATTATACGAAATGAAATTCTGATGTTATATAATGTGTTAGTCTTGGCAGCAGTAGAATTTCAGAAATTTTTAAGCAAAAAAAGGAATCCAAAAAAAAAAAAGGATAAAATCTAAATTGTATTAACATACATTTTGAAATGCTATGAATGACACATAAGTGAGGAAATAATGGATCAAAGGTTTTGCCAGCACACTAGTCCCTTTGCAAAGGCAAAAAAAAATCAAAACGGAAAATTCACATTGCAGGCTACTAAATT